>NC_036647.1:1500847-1707472 GCF_002806865.2 Cucurbita pepo subsp. pepo
AAAAAAAAAAAAAAAAAAAAAAAAAAAAAAAAAAAAAAAAAAAAAAAAAAAAAAAAAAAAAACAAAAGCCAATGGGAAAATCACTTCAACAAAGTAGCGAAGTGCAAGGCATTGGCAGCTATATGTTTAAGCTTATTATCTTTTTTCACAAGCTTTGAAGCCACCTTCACGACACCCTTGCCACCTTCGGCCACCGCATCGTTGCAGGTTTCGTAGAAGGATAAGGATCCGGAGAGGGTGATTTGAAGGCTGGCTATGTCGTTGCTCTGCAAATTCTTGAGGCTATTGTTGAGGTCATCAATGGCAGAGTCATAGTTTTCTGTGCACACATCAATGAACTGCGAATTCTTGAACTTCTCGCTCGATGCTTTGAGGCGTTGTGTTTCGGACAACAGAAACTCAAGGGATGTCTTGATCGCCGCTTTGGGATCTGTGGCGCCTTTCACAACGGACTTGCAAAGGTCCACATACTCTGCTTTGTCGCAGACGTCAGATGCATGAGCTTGGCAACACAATAATATAGCGGCTATGAGGAAGAGGGAAACCAAGTTTTGTTGAGCCATTGTAATGTAACTTAGGCTTCTTACTCCAAAATGGTGCTTGTGTTTTTAGAGCAAATGGCTTTGTAATTAATTTGGGTGTTGCTTTGGTTTTTATATCCCTTCATCAATGGAATGATTCAACCCTTTTCCTCAACTGACCAATAAGAACATCTTGTTTTTGTAAGCCTTTCCTTCATTCTCGTGTGGGAATCAATTTTTCTCCATTTTTACACTAAAGAATCGTTAAACCGTTTTAACAAAAAAAAAAAAAAAAAAAAAAAAAAAAAAAAAAAAAAAAAAAAAAAAAANACGGTACAGACCCGGGTTCGATTCCCGGCTGGTGCATTTGTCTATTAGCGATGATGATTTCAGTGCTTAACGTGGAACTTGGGTTTGCCACAACATCATCTCATTTAGATGACTGAAACAGCACTACTGAGCTTTAATTATTTCTTTAATTATACATTTAAGACTTTTTTATTTGTATTAGAACATGAGAATGGAATAAATTAGGTTGAAATGTTGTTTGGTTTCAGTATATCATGAATGAATAATGCAATGTTGAGGTGAGAAGAGCAACCATCTTCCAAAGCCTTATTAGCCATAACCCCAACTTCTCTTGCTCTCTTCCTTCTTTCCTCAGCTTCTTCTCCTTCCCCCATCACCCTTTCAATGCCTTCCTTAACATCTTCTTTCCTCACCTCTACTATCCAGTCCTCTTCCTCTTCTTCTTCTTCGCCTTCCTCTTTCATTTTCATCGCTGGATATTTAGCACCAACTTTCACACCTATATTCAAAGCATCAGCCACCAACTTCTCATTCAGAAATTGGTCTGAGAATAGAGGCCAAGTGAGCATTGGCAAGCCAGCAGCTACGCCCTCAAGGATTGAGTTCCAACCACAATGAGTGAGGAATCCCCCAATGGCAGGGTGTGATAATATCAATAGCTGTGGAGCCCAATCTCTTATGATAACCCCTCTTCCTTTCATTCTCTCTTCAAAACCCTCTTCTTCAATCCATTTTTCCAGCTTGTTTGAGGCCCTCACCACCCATATGAATGCCTTCTTTGATGCTTCTAACCCCAACCCTAATTCTATTAGTTGTGGGGTTTTTAAGTTGTGTAGGCTTCCAAGACAAACGTACAGCACTGAGTTTGGATCTTGTGAGTCCAGCCATATCATAACTTCATCATTATTGCTGCTGTCCTTCTCCCCTCTTAATTCTTTGCCTGTTCCCATCAAATGAAATTAAGATAATATTCTTTACTTATAAACTCATGATCATTCCTATTATTATCTATTATTATGTATAAAAATCATTGGATTAGGGTTTCAAAACACATTTTTGAACGTCTCCTTAGGGTATTTAAAGCATTGTGTTACCTCTTTGAGCTTTATCCTCATAGTGTTTATTGCACAAAGAAACAGGTCCAATACACCAAACTTTATACCCTTTTATTTTCTTCATCTCACTTACATAAGAACCCTCAAGTTCCTCAAAGCTATTCATAACCATCCCATAAGACTTCCTCTCAGCCTCTCCCATCATCTTAATGAACTTTATCATCCCATCATTCATATATCCATTAGGCAACTGAGCCTTGCACACCTCTATTCTATGCTCCAACTCGGGCACCACAAAATACTCCCCATCGGACTCAACGCTCTCGCAAATCCCCGACCCGAAGATCTTGGACATAGCCACATTCCCAAAACACGAGCTTCCATTGAAGGACACCCAAGGGACCCCAATATGGGAAGCTATGTGGAGGGTCCATGGAAGGCCGACGTCTGAGATTATGCATGTGGGTTTTGGGGAGAGGGCTTTGCAGAGGGCGAGGGCTTGGGGTTGGATCTCATTGGCCAGAGAGGACAAGAAAGGGATGGAGTGGTTCATGGAAGGGAGCTGGTCTATATTCTGGCAGGCTTGAGATGTCTTGAGGAGAGTGAGATGGATTCGGGGATGAGAGGCGAGGGAGTGTCGGAGCCGAGCTGCGTTTTGGGGAGTCGTCATAATGGTGGCTCTAATGGACGGAGCGGTTTGGGTTAAGAGCTTCGCTATGTCTACCATGGGAATGGTGTGGCCGTGCACCATTAAAGGGAACAAGACAAAGTGAATAACATCGTTGTTGTCGTCGTCGTCGTGGTGATTGTTGTCGTAGTTGCTGTTGTTGTTGGAAGAGTTTGTAGAAGTCATTGGATGGGAACTAAGGGAAGATAGATTTTTTGGCGGCGGTGGCGGCGGTCGTAATGGCTGAGAAACAGTTGGGATTTGTGAGAGAGAGAGGGAGTTGAAAACGACTTGAAGAAGGTTGTTTTCTTTGTGAAGTTGTTTATGGAAAATAAAATAAATGATTATACTCTATTTATGGTTTAGGCTTTTTGTTGTTTTGTTTAAAAAGACCTTTTGTTTTTTGGTTTTAAAAAGATCTTTGCTGTTATTTTGTTTGGAAAGCCATTTTATTTTGTTGCATATGTTATGTGATATGAACGATGGGATATGAACAGAGACACATCCATCATATAATATATTTCAATGAAGATGTAAAGAAAATGTTGTTGAAATTATCAAAACATATTTAAATTCATGTCATATCGAGAACAAAGTTTTATTGTTATAAATTTTGGGTGGATCATAATTTAGAGTAATTGTTTTTTTTAATGTATTTTAAGATTTATTTACATAGTGGCTAATTATGACTATAAAGTATACATAGTGGTTAATGGTTATAAATTATGAAAGTTACAACTCTCGGAAACATGGAAGGTTAAGAGTTTTCATTTTCAGACTATATAATGACATGTATGTTATCTTTGTGGTAGTAAAATGAGCATTTGTGCTCTCTTTAGCCAATTCTATGTAGTTTAGGTTGCATGTAGAATTATTCAAACTCGACATGATTAATCTTACTTGTGGAGTGATTCGAATCTCAAACAAATGTTCTTGCCTTGAGATATTTGATCAACAAGAATCATTAAAGCTAGACATGATCGATCTTGCTTGTAGAGTGATTTGAATCTCAAACAAGTGTTCTTAGAGATATTCGATCAATAAGGTAATCCGAATCTTACTCCCCTGGTACTGATTTCATATTATTTGGTATCAAAAATTTTCCTTAGGCTGATTTCATATTACAGCTTTCCCTGGGGCGGATTGCCTTATCATTTTGATTGTCATAATTACTTTATTTGCATAAGGTTTATGTTATTATGGTAACTTAATTGCTATAATACCATATTAGGTAAACATGAAATCAATGACCAATGAAATGAGTAACCGTGTCTCGAAAGTCGGTGAAGTTTATTCAACTTTTCGACTTAGAATTTGATTTGAGACGTTATGCATCACAATCTTATCTTGTCGAAACTCCCAACCTGATTGGGTGGCACATAGTCTCACCCTCAAGTAAGCCAATCATCTAACCTGGATCGCATTTAGCACAAATTAGTATGAGCCTTTGACCTCGTTTTTGGAAAACAGGTTTAGAATACGAGGTCAAAAAGGTTTTTGGATCTGAGAAAACAATGTTATGAGCTAGCAAAAAATAGGTAACAACAACGATTTTGATAGCATATTGTTCAGGTACGAGGAATTGACAACAAATCCGATTCTCTATAGTCCATTTTGAGTAACTTAGTGTTTACATATGTAAATATGATTATGGCAATAAGTCATAAAATAATAAAGAACTAACTAACAAAAAAAAAATCAAGTAATAAGCATTTGGAATGGGCATGTAGCTACAGATAACACGCTTTAAATAATCCTAGCTGTGACATCCTCCCCCACTTAAATGGTTGACATGTCAACCGACTCTTCATGAACTCAACCTTAAAAAATAATGCTGGCTTCTTGACGCATTTTCAATGGATCTTAACATCGAGTCTATTCTAGTCTATAAGGACTTCTTGTTCATTTCTTCTCAATTTGTTACTCGTCACGTCTTCTCAACAAAGAACTCTTCTATTTCCTTGTCGGTGAGATTCTTCGTCGTGGCAAGAGGTCGTATCGCCTCATTATGCCTAATGTCTTCATTATCAGAATTGTATTGTTCCAAGTTACATACGTAAACAACAATGGTAGTCCTCATCCATCATCCATCGAAACAATTAAACACTCGATGATGCCCCTTCCCAACATTCTAAATAAATTCGACTAATCTATAGTACTTTCACATCTGTCGTTGAATATCCAATTGTTGTTAGAAGCGTATGAAAAAGTGATTGAGATCCAAATGGACACAAATATCAACGAAACTAACAATCAAGAAGGGAAAGTGAAATCAATTACAAGTCCAAAACATCAAGGAAAGCATTAAAAACTAAGGTTCTAAAAGGGAATTAGAACATAAGAATGGAAAAGATTAGGCCGAAATGTTGTTTGGTTTCAGTATATCATCAATCAATAATGCAATGTTGAGGTGAGAAGAGCAACCATCTTCCAAGGCCTTATTAGCCATAACCCCAACTTCTCTTGCTTTCTTCCTTCTTTCCTCAGCTTCTTCTCCTTCCCCCATCACCCTTTCAATGCCTTCCTTGACATCTTCTTTCCTCACCTCTACCATCCCCTCCTCCTCCTCCTCCCCCTCTTCTTCGCCTTCCTCTTTCATTTTCATCACTGGATATTGAGCACCAACTTTCACACCTATATTCAAAACATCAGCCACGAATTTCTCATTCAGAAATTGGTCTGAGAACAGAGGCCAAGTGAGCATTGGCAAGCCAGCAGCTACGCCCTCAAGGATTGAATTCCAACCACAATGAGTAAGGAATCCCCCAATGGCAGGGTGTGATAATATCAATAGCTGTGGAGCCCAATCTCTTATGATAACCCCTCTTCCTTTCATTCTCTCTTCAAAACCCTCTTCTTCAATCCATTTTTCCAGCTTGTTTGAGGCCCTCACCACCCATATGAATGCCTTCTTTGATGCTTCTAACCCCAACCCTAATTCTATTAGTTGTGGGGTTTTTAAGTTGTGCAGGCTCCCAAGACAAACATACAGCACTGAGTTTGGATGTTGTGAGTCCAGCCATATCATGACTTGATCATTGCTGCTGTCCTTTGAAGTAACGCTACCTCTTTCAGCTTTGTCCTCATAGCGTTTATTGCACAAAGAAACAGGCCCAATACACCAAACTCTATCCCCTCTCATTTTCTTCAACTCACGTACATAGCAACCCTCAAGTTCCTCAAAGCTATTCACAACCATCCCATAAGCCTTCCTCTCAGCCTCTCCAATAAGCTTGATGAATTTCATCATCCCATCACTCATAAATCCAATGGGCAACTGAGCCTTGCTGACCTCTATTCTATGCTCCAACCCGGGGACTTCAAAATACTCCCCATCGGACGCAACCGTCTCGCAAATCCCCGACCCGAGAATCTTGGACATGGCGACATTGCCGAAACAGGAGCCTCCGTTGAAGGACAGCCAAGGGACCCCAATATGGGAAGCTATGTGGAGGGTCCATGGGAGGCAGATGTCTGAGATAATGCAGGTGGGTTTGGGGGAGAGGGCTTTGCAGAGGGCGAGGGCTTGGGGTTGGAGGTGATGAGCCAGAGAGGACAAGAAAGAGAGGGAGTGGTTGAAGGAGGGAAGGTGGTCCATGGTCTGGTAGGCGTGACATAGTTGGAGGAGGGTGAGATGGATTCGGGGATGAGAGAGTAGGGAATTCTTGAGGCGAGTGGCGTTGTGGGGAGTGGTCAAAATGGTGACATGAACAAAGGGAGAGGCTTGGGATAAGAGCTTGGCGATGTCTACCATGGGAATGGTGTGGCCTCTTGCCATTAAAGGGAACAACACGAAGTGAACAACCTCGCTATTGTTCGAGGAGTTTGAGGAAGCCATCGGATGGGGTGTATTGGAGAAGATGTGTTTGGCGGCGGCGGCGGCGGCCGTAGCGGCTGAGATAAAAAAAAAAAAGGATTTGGCTTCAAGATTGTTTTGATCTTTGTGTTTGTGTTTGGAGATTTGTTGCATGGAGATAGGATATGATATGATATGTACCGTTTTTTAATTTACATTTATAATTTCCTTCTAAGTATATATATATATTCATAAACTAGATATTTATTTATATTTATGTATAAAATCTAGAACGAATATAATCTCCTTTGAAATTTTTGCTATTTTTACTTTTTTTTTTTTTTTTTAATCAACCAGCTAGGTTAAATAACAAATTTAACCCATAAAGTGTGTTAAAATAGATTTTGAGCTTCAATTTTTTTAATTAAATTTTCATTTATGGGTTTTTGAGTTTATTTTAGAATAAATTTTTTAATAAAACTATATAAACTTTTAATTATAAATATTTAGCCCAACTTATATTTCAAAAATCATATGGTTTAGATACATTTATAAATCTTATACCTTTATAATAATTTATTAATAAAATAATAAAAACAATTAAAAAAAATGTATTACAATAGAATACTTACTAAATTGTTATTAATTACAGTTTATTATTAATAATTATTATTATAATTTATGTTTATACTTCAACAAAAGATACATCTAATAGAAAAAAGAAAATAGAGTTTAAAAAATACTAAATAAAAATAATAAAAAATCATAAAAATAATCGAGAAAAATAAATAAGTGGAAGAAAAAAAAAACAAAAGGAACAAGAATAAAAAAATAAAAAAAGTAAAAGAAGAGAAAAAATGGGTTTTAAAAACCCATCCATAGCATTTTTTTTTTTTTTTAATGCCTGCGAAAAGAATATTTCAAGCACTAAGTTAGATTCCCTCCCCAATCCTTGAAATAAACTTCGAAATAAACTTCGGTTAGACACAAAATTAAAAGTTTACAAGTCAGAAGATGAAAGATTTGAACATAAGAGCCGTTGCTTACAGACATGGCAACTTTTTGTTTTAATTGTGAGTATAAAACATTGAAGCATTGAAAGTAAAGAACTGAGTTATGAATATGCATAAATTTCATGGACATACAATGATGTTTAATGATGTTGAGAAACAAACATGTAGACTCCCATACACATTCAATCCCAATCCAAAAATTGTAAAATTCTAAATTGTAAATGAAAAAGAGGGTGGTGTTGCCCTGTTCATAGCTTCCAGAATCCCAACATCACACCACAAAAGCGCATCCATAGATTCAGAGGAAAGTTTTGGAAAAAAAACATGCCAAAGGATGTTAGTTGCCCTTTCAATCTCCCACCTCTCACCTCCTGACCAGCAGAGGCAACCAAATATGCAGCAGCAGAGGCTCCACCAAGGAAACCCATCAGCAACCCAACCACACCGGCTTCCTTCTCCACCCACCACCGCCACCGCCATCCGGGGCGGTGGGGTTGGTGCAACTTTGAGAGGGACTGATCATCAAAGTTGGGTTGGGTTGGGTTTTATATAGGATGTGGTTTGTTTATTAATGCAATAAAAAAAGGTTGAAATGACCTAAGAAGGGAGTTTGTGGTGGCTTTTTGTTAAAGACAACATGAATAGAAAAAGCAGAAAGCGACTGAAAAGGAAGCAATTTTCAGCATCTTCCATGGGATATGCCTTTGGCATTGGCATCTCCTCTTCCCCGCAACATCGCAGATGCCATACCAACTCATCTCCATTCAACCTAAGTTGCATCTCACTGTACTAGATCTTCATTCCTTTTCATTTTTAAATCTTAGATCAAACTTTATGTGGCCTAAGCCTTCTAAATTTGTTTAATTTGGGGCCAAACAAACAATCTTGATCATCTAACAGGAGACCCCATTTCAAAAGTTGATTTTTAAAAATGGGTGGCCTTACTTTCCCTTTTGTTTTACCTTTCTTTTCCTATTTGTCCTTTCAACACGTGCCTGTATTCATCCCTACCCATCCTTTACTCTCATCTTCACATGTACCCAACAAAAATTCAGGCCACTTAATACTTTTTTTCTTTCTTAGGGGAAGCCTTTTCTTCTCTGTTGGCTAATATTTTGGAAATGCTTTCTGAATAATCAACCTAAGTCACCGACCTCCATAGTTGTATGATATTATGACTTTACTTTTGGTTTTTCCCAAACACCTCATACCATGGAGATGTATTCCTTACTTATAAATAAACCTATGATCATCCTTTTAATTATCCAATGTTGGGAAACAATCCTCCCCTCCAACAAAGTATACTATAATAGGGCCTTAGGCCTATGAAGCCCTTGAACAACCTCTCCTTTATCAAGACTCGACTCCTTCTCTGAAGCTCTCGAACAAAGTACCATCTTTGTTCGACACTTGAGGATTCTATTGACATGGCTAAGTTAAGGGCATGACTCTGATGCCATGTTAGGAACCACATACCTCCACAATGGTATGATATTGCCCACTTTGAGCATAAGCTCTCATGGCTTTGCTATAGGGGAGATGTATTCCTTACTTAATAAACTCATGATCAAACCTTTAATTAGTCAATGTAGGACTCCCTTCCACTCCCTCCCAACTAACCAGGGGTCAAGCTTCTTGCACCAAACATGGCCATGTGAGCGACTAGTAAGTGTCTACTGTACTATTTAAAACAATCAACAGGGTACAAAAACAGAATAAGTACCTGAAATCTGCATTGCTTTCATTAGGCACAGGACCTTCCAACTCAAATCTTTCTGATATAAACACTTCTGCTTCATCCCAAACCCTGAAACATGAGTGGGAGTTACAACATTGTGCAAAACACTTCACAGAGCAAGAACAAGTTCAACTTTCCTCATCTCCAAAATATAATTCCAAACTGGCAACCAAAGAACAATTGAGACAAATAAATGGTTTTTACTTCAATTTTAGTAAGAATGTAAGTATTCTTTCTGTATTCAGTTCTTGATTGATTTTGCAAAATGTTGGTAATGAATGGAAAACTTTAAAGCTATCAAGAACACACCTCTTGTGTACTGGCCAGCAAAAATCAAAGGAAGCTTGGATCAGCGTCATTCACATGTTCCTCCTCAGTTTCCACAATTTCTTTGCAATTTGCAATGAGTTCTTCAACGCTTCTCCTGATCACCGTAAATTAATAGTTACTAAGAATGCAATACACGATGATAAATTTTCAATTGGTCTTTGCTCATCAACAGAACCGTAAGCAAAAGCAAAAAGATTACCGTCCAAAGAGGGGCTTCTGCAATCGCGAAACCCGACCCAGACACGAACTCGGAGACATCAGAAACAAGGCGTTTAGCGTGAGTCCCATAATTGCTGAGAACGTGGTTATCAATGGCGGGGTCACTAACCACGACAAAATTTCTAGGGCCAGCGGCGAGCCTGTAAATGGGTCCATAGTCATTCATCCAATTGAAGAGTAGAAGAAAAAGAGCAGCGGCGAGAAGATCAGTAATGAAGCGAGTCGGAGAGGTGAGGCAATCAGGGCTGACCCAAGAACCGGATTTTGCACCACTGTTCGTGGGCGTGGGGGGATCCCCTTCGGCAATGGAAGGTGATTTAATGGAGGGATATGGAGATGGGATTCTTCTAGTTTAGGGAATGTTGGGCCTAAAAAATAGTATCGGCGGTGTGTACAGAAAACCCAATTTGTTTCTATCTCGATCCTTCTTCTTTTGATTGAAGTTACATAGAAGTGAATTGGTTTACTGCAAAATTTGTAATGAAATTGGGTAATCCTCAACCGAATTCAATGAGCAGATCGTTCATAAACTAACGTGATAAAACATATAATATCTGCTCACTTGTAGGTTTGTGATGTTACAAATGGTATCAGGCACGCTTCCTGTGCCAATAAAGAGCTTCAAAATAATGGATTGTGCCAATTGTGAAAATTGTCGTGAGTAGATTTATTTTAAAATCTTGAGATTGACTGGTAATAGGCTAGAGCATACTATCAAGTAGCAGCGGTGGGCTTGTTCCGTTAAAAATTTATTATTTGTATTAAAATAATGAGTTGAACTAATTACTTGTTAATTCTAAAATAAAAATACATTTTTGTTTGCAATACAACCATTTTTCTTTTTCTTTTTTTCTTTTTTTTTTTGTTATTTCTAACCACTCCTAAAAATTATTTTGTTTGAAATAATAAATAGAAATTAATGTTTTAGTTTTATTAAAAAAAAATTGAATAAAGTACTTCAACTATAACCAATCTAACTTAAAAATGGTAGGATTGAATGGGTTAGTTATTTAATAAGAGTTTTTTCAGTTGAAAAAAAATGAAAATTCGAACCAATTCAACCAAAAAATTGATCGTTGAATTGGGTGGGTTCATTTTATAATAAATATTGTTCGAGTTGAAAAAAATGACATCAAGAACAATTAGGTTAGACCTAGAAAATATTTAATCCCGACCCAACCCAACCTACTAACACTTTTGTAATTCATCAACTTAAAATTTTGAGTTGTAGAATCAATGGTGGAGATTGATTCAAAATTTTGCAGAATCAATGATTAGATTGAAAATGAATGAGTCATCAATCAATCTTGTGGTACTCGAGAAGAGTTCCTCCGTTTCATTCAATAATGTTAGATTAACTGTATAGTCAATTATTATCAATTGTGACGCTTTTATCGATATCTTGATTATTTTTTGTAGAGATATGGACAGGACAAGTGTTTTCATTGTACTTAATTTAAAAAAAAAAAAAAAAAAAAAAAAAAAAAAAAAAANAATCATCCCCAATTTTAAAAAATATTTAAAATAATTAAAAAAATATTAAAAACTAACTAAATCCAAACTGCACTAATTAGTAAAAAATCAACAATTTCATTAGTAAATACTTTAATTTATTAACTGAAATTATAAAATACATTGAAATTTCTCACGTTGTCAAATGATTTTTTAAAATTATAAAAATATATATTTCTTATAAAAAAAATGGAAAATGCTAGATGCAAAAAAGGACAAAAGAAAAAAAAAACAATAACGCACTGTGATTGTGACACGTGTTTGGATGGTATGAATAATTGGGGGAAGTGCTGCATGCTTCCGCGCCCACCTCGTTATTGTACCGACTCTTATTTTATTCTTAATTGTTTTTTGTCTTTATTAAAATTTCAATAATCTTTTTATTTTTTATTCGAGTGAAAACAAAATAGCTCAAGAAACGTGGAGAGAGAATTGAAACTTTTAAATAATCTAAAATCATTTACCTTCATCATTTCAAATTTTTCTTCTTATTAATTATTCGATTTTTATATTTTTTTTTTTCTCTCCATTATAATATTTTTAGTATTATCGAATTTATTATGATATTTTATATTATTTTAATGAATTTTATTTTAAAATAAATTGAATAAATTTTTAATTTTTTTTTCTCGAGATCAGATATAATATAAAAAAAATTCCCGAGAACCGGTCACCAATAATGAACATAAATAATTAAAGATAAATTGAGTTGATAAACAAAAAAATAATTTTGAATGTGAAATCACGTGGTAGAATAGTCCTTTTCATGTAAACACAAGCTTCCAAAACATCCATTCGTAAATTATCACACCCTCTCCACGTGTCAATAATTACCAACTTGTTAATAATGACGACGTTTTATTTGGGACCAATTTTAGAGATCTAAATCATATAACTTTTAAAATATTTATACATTTTTTAAACAAATTTAATTATTTCAAAACCATTTTTGAACGTAATAATAATAATAATAATTTAAGGTTAGATTATTATAGTTTTTGAGGTGATACATATATATTTTGTAACCATTCTTGAAGGTTGTGTGAAAATTATTTAAACTAAAAAAAAGTAACAATGTGAATAAAATATTTTGAAAAATTCGTTTATCAAAGAAGACTTAGCCTTTTTACTTAATATAAAAACTTAGCACAGCTATCACATGCTCTATATTTTTGTTATCATCCTTATCGCAATTCATCCCATAATAATTTAAAAACACATATTTATATTATCTATTTTGTTGAAACATGTTACGAGTATTAAAATAAGATTTAAGATAGATAATCTTCATATAATCTTTTTGTTTCATTGAGATAATCAATAGATGACAAGTTTATTTAAAAATAAACAAAATTAATATTTTTAATAAATTTAGTAAGATTTTTTTTTTTAGAACGTGGTAATTTGATAGATTAAGATATTTATAATATAGTTATAATTCAACTTTTAAATTAGCTTGATTTTGTAATTTTCACTTAAATCTTGAAAATAATCAAGATAAGAAATAAAGAAATTAAAAGGTAAAAAAATGTTTATAAGCTTAATTAAAAAAAAATGATAATAATAGCAAAGCTCCATTTATAACTGTTTTCCTCGGATAACTATTTATTTTATTTTAAATTGAGCAACATCATTACTTACAAAACCAAGCCACCAATTAATTATTATTATTATTATTATTATGTAAATTTTAAAAACTTAATTTTATTTTTAAAATTCGGCTAAAAATTTAAATTTTTAGTTTAAAAAGTGGAAAGAAACTAGTACATTCTCAAAATGAAAAAATAAAAATAAAAAAACTAAATTGTCATCGTTCAAACACTTCAGAAAAAGCTAATTAAACTTAAATTTTTGCCATTTAAATTAGAAGAATATCATATATATATATATAAGTTTATATCCATATATATCCACACAATTGGGAAGATAAGAATTGGTGAGTGTGTCGTGTAGGATACCCAAAAATTTAGTAATACAAAATTGGGAAAGGGAAAGAAAATAAATATTTTAAAGAATTAGACACGTTTTTAATTCCACGATGGAGTCTCCAATAATGCAGCCCCAAAACCTAATACGGACATTCACGTGGTCCTAATTCTGTAAGCCCCTATTAAACTTTTGTCTTTTATCCACCTTCATATAACAAATAAATCTAATTTTTCAAAATATAATAACTTTTTTTTTTTTTAATAACTTTTTAAGATTTACCCATTAACATTTTTTATATAAAATTTAAAGTATATTTTAAATATGAGTTATAGCCATGTTCATAGACGGGGTTGGTCGGAGACTAATTTTAATTTTATTCGGCATAACCATGAATAACTCATATTCTTATCGGTGGAAAACTTTGATGACATAATCATTTATAGCTTTCAAACCTTGAGTACAGTGTTCTAGGTGTAGTATAAAAATAAGTAGTATGTGAAATCGAATACATGAATGGATAGATGGAATCTCGTGTCGTCGACCATAAGTTTATTTATTTATTTATTTTGTGAAGTTCTTAATAAACTAATAATAATAAAGTAATAATAATGTGAATAAGAAGTTACCGTTAAGTTTGGCTATTTAAACCCGACCCATTCCCTCCCATTCTCCACAAAGCAAGAAGCAAGAAAAACTGAATTCCAACATCCTCTGTTTTGTTTCTCCAACAACTATGGAATCCATTCTTCTCACCGCCGCCACTTCAAACCTCCCGCTGCCTCGAAACTCTTCCCTTTCCCCACTCTCTTTCTCCTCCTCCCTCCCGAATCAGGTGAGCACCAAGGTCGACATCAGGCGAACCAACAAAGGTACGACCAAGGCCCCGCGTATCGTGGCCTCCTCGTCGGGGTCCAAAGGAAGGGCGGGTAAAGGGGTGTCTGCCAATGTAGCAGTTGACGGTTCGGTTGCGGCGGTTGCGGCGGAGGGTGTGAAGGACGTGTCGTGGAAGGAATTACAGTACGAGGAAGGGTCAACTGGGCACAGGCAGCCCCTTCCCACTAACCCGGATACTGAGAAGCAGATGGAATATATTACAAAAATATTGGGCTCAAATGTGTACGATGTGGCTATTGAAACCCCATTGCAGCTTGCTCCCCTCTTGTCTACTCAATTGGGTGTCAATCTCTGGCTCAAGAGGGAGGATTCACAGCAGGTACAGAGGAGAAAAAGGGTAACGAGAAGAAGAAGTGAAGTTAGAGATTATTAATATCTTATTTATGTAATGTAGGTGTTCTCATTCAAGATTCGAGGCGCTTACAATATGATTTCCCAACTTCCTGAAGAACAATTGAAAAAGGGGATTATCTGTGCGTCAGCTGGGAATCATGCCCAGGGAGTTGCATTATCTGGGCAGCGATTGAAAACTAAAGCCCACATTGTTATGCCAACAACTACTCCTCAAATCAAGGTATACAATTTTTAATTTTTTTTTTTTTTTTTTTTCAATTTTTGAGGTTTGAAATTAACTTTGTATCATAAAAACATATAGATAGATGCAGTTGAGAGATTGGGTGGAATTGTTGATCTGAAAGGCAATACTTTTGATGAAGCGCAAAAAATAGCTAAGGAGAGGAGCGAAAAGGAAGGCCTCACATTCATACCTCCTTTTGATGACAAAGATGTTATAGCAGGGCAAGGTACAGTCGGTATGGAAATTGGGCGTCAAATAAGGGGCAAAATCCATGCTATTTTTGTTCCTATTGGTGGTGGTGGTCTCGCTTCTGGGATTGTCTCTTTTTACAAGCTGGTTTATCCTGATGTAAGTGCCTCCATATCTGTTCCTTGTTCTTGTTGTTCTTGTTCTTGTTGTTGATTAATTTTTGGGTTGATTAGTGTTGTTGTGTTGATGATACAGGTAAAGGTATTTGGGGTGGAACCAAATGATCAGAACTCCATGGCGCAGGCATTGTATCGTGGGGAGATAGTGAATGTGACAGATATTGGGCATTTTGCAGATGGAGTAGCTGTTCAACAAGTTGGCGAAGAGACATTTCGAATCTGCTATGAACTCCTGGATGATGTGATTCTTGTTAAAAAGGAATCAATATCTGCGGCCATAAAGGTTTGGATGGATTAATTCTGTGTTACTTCCAATAATCATTCATAATATTGTTCTAAGATAGATACCTGGTTGTATGCATGTGACAGGACATGTTTAACGACGGCAGGAACATCTTAGAACCTTCCGGTGCTCTTTCCATTGCTGCAGCCAAGGCCTACTGCGAGTATAACAACATTAAGGGAGTAAATGTTGTGGCTGTTACTAGTGGTGCAAATATGAACTTTGACCAACTGGGACAAATCTCTGATCTTGCCAATATTGATCAGTCTATTCTCGCAACTATGTTGCCAGAAACACCTGGAAGCTTAAAACAACTTACCGACCTGATCGCCGATGTGAGTTCGTTCGTTCATTCGTTCGTTCGTTCTTGCTAAATCCCTTATTTAGAATTTGACATATGATTAGAAGATATATTATCTTAATGGGGTGAGTTTGGTTTTACAGTTGGGTGTCACCGTTACAGAAATGACTTATAGATTTAGCTCTGGCTCAACAGATGCTCTTGTTGTTTATAAGTAAGTGCTTTCTTGAAGCTTATTTAGCATTGGTTCTTGCCTTTTCTTCTAATGTTTAATTTGGTTTATGTAATGGTATGCAGAGTTAAAGCGGTAGATTCAGCACTTGAAACTTTGGTGAGACAGTTGAACTTTTTTGGGTTCAAAACTTACACTTTATCCGATAATGAAGTTGTTAGAAACCATCTCCGTTACATGGTAAATATGTATACATATATTGTTCTTGAATTAAATTTGGAACATGCCTCAATTTCTTTGTAATGAACGCTTTGATTTGTCATTTCCAGATGGGAGGCAGACAAAACGTTGAAAACGAAACTCTCTTCCGTTTTACTTTCCCAGAAAAGGTTGGTGCTCTAAAGCACTTCCTCAAAGACTTTCAGCCAAACTGGAACGTTTCTTTGTTCCACCATCGTCACCAGGTATATGTTCGAGTCTCGAGTTGCTTATTAGACCCTATTTTGATAATCATTTGATGGTTGATTCAATTGGGTAATGCTTTTTTTGTTGAACAGGGTATTCTTACTTCAGATGTGTTGATTGGAGTCCAACTTGAGAAATCAGAGGAGAAAAAGTTTCATGAGTATGCAAAGAAAGTTGGGTATCAATATGAGGTAATATCTCAAGATGATTCAGCCCAAGTTCTAGCAAAACTCTAGATAGATCACAACCCTTGTTGTTCATATCACTTGATCCGTCAAGAATCCTTGGCTTGAAGCTGGGAATAACTTAGTTTCAATGCTCTAAATAAGATGATGATGGCAATGAGTGAAGTGAAGTTGGTTGTATTTGTATTCAACTATCTATGTATGACTTATAATAAAAGTACTGCAACTGGTTTTCTTAAACCAATTGCTTTCTTCTCATTCGGTACATGTATCAGTTTGTGAAAGAGTGAAAGGGTCACCACTATCGAGAATCTCCCCCTTAATCTTAGATAGGACATTTGAGGGTTCGTTGCAGTTCATTGTTGTGCTTACTCATTAGGTTTTCCCTCTCCAAAAGTTTTGCGGAACCACCTACCACTAGTCTTCGAACAAAGGGTTTATTGCACAAAAATGCTGGGATGTAGGCCTCCGAAGAGGGCAGCCCAACGAATCTTAGATGTAAAGTCTCACACCTTATTAAGATCATATTAGCATACTCTCCCAAAAAAATAGTAGATCCCATGGAGGACGACTCTAAAATCCTTCCTCAAGACATTGTTGCATTGGTCATGGGAAGGGGGTAGCCCCGACTATTGTAGGTCCTTGGTTTGACCTCTTAATGAGGATTGAGGTCCTTGTGCGGGCTTCTCATCTCCAAGACTTGCTTGCTACGTATGGAGTGCCTCGTGGTTCCTCGAGTGTCAGTCCCAAAGAGGAATGCCATCAACTAGGGCGTTATTGGCTACTAACCACTTGCTCACATTTAAACTAGAGTAAGTTTCTTGTAAGATCAAGTATCAACTGACAATAAGAGATATTAGTTGCAAAAGTTATATAAGTCATTAAATATGGTGAAATAACTCATTAAATCCAAACTACTATTAATGTATTAATACTTGAGTTTATAAATAATTATTTTATGACAAATAAGGAATAAAAATAATATGAAAAAAAATTGTAAATAAAAAAAAATGAGATTATTAAAGATTTGGGAATTAAACGATGAAAAAGGAAGTACAGAAATATATATATATTTATTAAAAAGAAAATGGAAAATGGAAGCGTACTGTGATTGGGCCACGTGTTTGGATCATTTGAATGATTGATCGAAGTTATCCGCCAGCTTCCATGTTCCAACGACACGCAATTGTCTGCAATTTTCCACGCCCTCCTACACTTAACTTATTTCTAATTCGTTAAACAAAATGTCTTTTTTGAAAAATTTAACAATAATTGTACACACGTGTAAAAACAAATTAGTAATATATATATATATATATATATATATATATATATCACGATCCTCGAGACACGCTCTAAACGAGGTGGGAAATAAAATAGTACTGAGCAGAGAAAATTTTCTCTATTAACTAAGCGGATTAAAATGAAATAATGAGTAGAGAGATTTATCTATATTAGCTAAACGAATCGAGACTATTATTTTTTTTAAAAGTTTATCTATATTTTAAAAGGAGAAAACATTTATCTATATTTTAAAAGTTTATAAGTATTTTTGAAACATGGTACGAGTGGAAGGAATCATATATTTCTTTCTACCATACTATTGGATCTCATAGAATACTTCTCTCATAGAATACTGATAATTCTAGTCCGCCAATTTCATTTGAGACACGGAATTGGAATCCTTCTCATTTTTCTTATCTTCTATTCTTGATAAGAACAAAAAAGTCAATATTAATTAAAATTAATCACTATCACGGATTATTTTTACCTATATTATAAGTAAAAAGGATGAAAATAAAATATTTTTAAGGAGAGGTTTTTTGAGTTTTTAAAAAAAGTTTAAAATATTAATGAAATTTTTTAAAAATGAAAAGAATAAAACTTATACATTCCAAAGCAAATGTATTTACTATAATAATTTATATTAATTTTGTAATATAAATTATATTACTAATTTTGTTCTAATATGTTACATTATATTAAGTATAATTAGTAATTAGGAGCGATAATTCTCATCTATCACGTATCTTTATGCTTCTTATTTTATTTTATTTTTATTTAATTTTATATATGACCGATATGACACGTGAAAAAAGTTTTTTTTATAATAAATTTAATGGAACATTGAATCCTTAGAATGGAACTCTCTATTTTTTCCGATAATTAAACAATAATTTTTCATCATTTAACTAAAAATTATACTTGTTTCGTTTTTTTAAGACAGGAAAAAAAAATCGTGAAAGTGTAATTTTCTCATTTCAGTGGTCAAAATACTTTTTTTTTTTATAATCTTTAAAAAAAAAATTAAAAAAACAATGGATCTTTAAATTTTTACTTTTTGTGAAAAATTATCTAACTTTTATATAAAAAAATAATTTTAAAATTTACTTTTTTTTTTTCTAGTTTTTAAATTCTAAAAAAATTCAAAAGAATTTTCAAAAACTAAAACTAAGCTCCATTTATTTTATTTTATTTTATATTAAGCTTGCTATCATTATTTAAAAAGAGTTTAATTAATAAAAATATCTTTTCACTCCTTATTTTATCTTATAAATATTCTAGACTTTTAAAAATTTTAAATAATATTTTTAAACTTATAAATTTTTTTAAATAATTTCTATTTAATTTTGAAAGAGTTCAAAATATATTTACAGTTGGTTTTGGATGAACACAGTTAATGTTTGTTTAAAAAATATGCTTAAACTTAAACTTTCAAAAGAGTTAAAAAATACGACCTTCGAAAGGTTTAAAAATTAATTTTAAAAAATTTCATTAATATTCTTAATTTTTTAAAATACTTTTAAATTTTTTCAAAAATATTTAAAATATCTAAGGTTTCTATCAATTTCAAATATATTTATGGAATTCCAAAAGTAACGTTGAAATTCTTAAGTTTTTTTTTATTTTTATTTTTATTTTTTAATTTTAAGTTTTTTAAAAAATGGAAGGATATTAATAAAAATTACTAAAAATATGAGGGTGTTTTTATAAGTACTGCCCATTCAGAAGGGACAGAGTAAACCTGTTTTTAAGATTTTTTTTTTTTTTTTTTTTTTTTTTTTTTTTTTTTTTTTTTTTTTTTTTTTNAAAGTTATCTTTTAAATAAATTAAAAAGTTCAGATGTATTTTTATTAATTTATCTCTAGTGATTTTGTTATTTAGTATTTAGGAATATTTTCCAAGATAAAATAAAAAAAATAAGAATTTTTGTTTTTTAAATTTAGCTAAAAACTGAATGTTTAATTAAAAAAAAGTTGGAAAAAATAGGAAAGAAATTGAACAAAAAAAAATGAAAATAAAAAATAAAAAAATATTAGGTTCAAATGGTTGCAGCGGTTCCGGAGGAGGATAAGGGACATTCGTGGAAGGACCTTGAGGTCGAGGAAGGGGTAATCGTGGAAAGGAAATTCCCTCCCGCCAACCCGGATACTAAGAGGCAGATGGAGTATCTTCAAAAAATATTAGGTTCAAATGTGTACGATGTGGCTATTGAAACCCCATTGCAGCTTGCTCCCCTCTTGTCTACTCGAATGGGGGTCAATCTGTGGGTCAAGAGGGAGGATGCACAGCAGGTAACCACTATCCATCACTCAAAATAATTTAGGTACGGACACATTTCAACACCCTTCTAACTCACATTCGGAATGTAGGTGTTCTCATTCAAGATTCGAGGAGCGTATAATATGATTTCCCTACTCCCCAAACAAAAATTGAAAAAGGGGGTTATCTGTGCGTCCGCTGGGAATCATGCCCAGGGAGTTGCATTAGCTGGTCAGCGATTGAAAACTGAAGCCCACATTGTTATGCCAACAACTACTCCTCAAATTAAGGTCGCCACTACTAAACTCATATCATTTTTTTTTCTTTGAATTTTTGAGGTTTGAAATTAACGGAGAATCATAAAAATATATAGATAGATGCAGTTGAGGACTTGGGTGGAATTGTCGATCTGTTTGGCAATGATTTTAATGAAGCGCAAGAAAGAGCTCAAGAGCGGAGCAAAGAGGAAGACCTCACAATCATACCTCCTTTTGATGACGAAGATGTTATAGCAGGCCAAGGTACAATTGGGATGGAAATTGGGCGTCAAATAAGGGGCAAAATCCATGCTATTTTTGTTCCTGTTGGGGGTGGTGGCCTCGCTGCTGGTATTGTCTCTTTTTACAAGCTGGTTTATCCTGATGTAAGTGCCTCCATATGTGTTCCTTGTTCTTGTTGTTCTTGTTGTTGATTAAAATTTGGGTTGGTTGATTAGTGTTGTTGTGTTGATGATACAGGTAAAGGTATATGGGGTGGAACCAAATGATCACAACTCCATGGCGCTGGCATTGCATCTTGGGAAGGTAGTGTTTGTGGGCGATATTGGAAATTTTGCAGATGGAGTAGCTGTTAGACAAGTGGGGAACGAGACTTTTCGAATCTGCAATGAACTCCTGGATGGTGTAATTCTTGTTAAAAAAGAATCAATAGCTTCCGCTTTGAAGGTTTGGATGGATTCATTCTGTGTTACTTCCAACAATCATTCATAATATTGTTCTAAGATAGATACCTGGTTGTATGCATGTGACAGGACATGTTTAACGACGGCAGGAACATCTTAGAACCTTCCGGTGCTCTTTCCATTGCTGGAGCCGTGGCCTACTGCAGGTATCATGGTATTAGGAGAGAAAATGTTGTGGCTGTTACTAGTGGTGCAAATATGAACTTTGACCAATTGGGTCATATTGCCGATCTTGCCAATTCTGATCAGTCTATTTTGGCAAGTTGGTTGCCAGAGTGCCCAAAAAGCTTAGGAAGACTTACCGACGTGGTCACCCGAGTGAGTTCGTTCATTCATTCATTTTTTTAGATATAGTTTGGTCGTTTCGAAGTGATTTTCACGTGACAAAATGTGGTTCTTATTTCATAATTTGGACCTTGATTAACATGTTTAATGGGGTGACTTTGGCTCTACAGATGGATTTCAGCATTACAGAAATGACTTATAGATTTAGCTCTGGCTCAGTAGACGCTCTGCTTGTTTATAAGTAAGTTCTCCTCAAATTTACGTCGATGAAACATACTTTCTCATTATAGATTTAACTTGGTTTATATAATGATATGCAGAGTTAGAGCAGTCAAGGAAGACCTTAAAATTGACACTTTGGTGGCAGAGTTGATTTCTTGTGGGTTTAAAACTTACACTTTATCAGATAATGAAGTTGTTAGAAACCATCTCCGTTTCATGGTAAATACGTATACATATTCCTTGTTCAAATTAAATTTGAATTTGTAACGAACACTTTTATTTTTCATTTCCAGGTGGGAGGCAGACAAAACGTTGAAAACGAAACTCTCTTCCGTTTTACTTTCCCAGAAAAGGCAGGTGCTCTCAACCACTTCCTCCAAGGCTTCCAACCCAACTGGAACATTTCTTTGTTGCACCATCGTGATCAGGTATATGTTCCAGTCTCGAGTTTCTTATTAGACCCTATTTTAATAATCATTTGATGGTTGATTCAATTGGGTAATGTTTTTATTGAACAGGGTATTATTACTTCAGAAGTGTTAATTGGAATCCAGCTTGAGAAATCAGAGGAGAAAAAGTTTGATGAGTATGCGAAGGAAGTTGGGTATCAATATGAGGCAATATCTCCAGATGATTCTGCCCATGTTCTTGCAAAACTCTAGATCCATCACAGCCCTTGCTGTTCATTTCACTTAATCCATCAAGAATCATTCGCTTGAACCTGGGAATAAATTAGTTTCATAGCTCTAAATAAGATGATGATGGCGATCAGTGAAATGAAGTTGGCTGTATTTGTATTCAACTATCTATGTATGTCTTATAATAAAAGTATTGCAATTGGTTCCCAAACCAATTGCTTTCGTGTCTAAATACACTTCTTCTCGCTTTACAATTCTCAAAACGTAGTTTAAAGATCATAAAACTGTGTAAACGAATCGATTGGTTTATTCGTAGTTGAAAAATTGTATTAATAAATGAAGAGTGGTTGATATTTAAACGGTTATAAAATATACTTATCAACTTCGTCGAGATGCTAGACTCGAACATCAAACGATGTAATTGGTACTCGTTTAGTAGAATCAAACTCACTCAACACAGTGTCCGTAAATGTGTTGGTATCCCTTCATTTTTAGTATTTGAACAAAGTTCGGAAGAAAAAAAATTAGAGGAATTTTTAAAATATTTATTTAAAAAAAAAAAAAAACAGCTTCCATGTTAAATTAACTAAAAATTATTTGAAATTTTTTAAACGTAGATTTATTTTTGAAGTATTTTAAAATTATTTAAAAAATTTATTAATATTATTCGAGTTAAAAAATAAGTATTTTTATTAAAATAAACATGGGAATGAGCACTCCCATGCATCCTTTTATACCTTTTGTTTTTTTTTGTTTTTTTTTTTTTTTTTTTTTTTTTTTTTNTTTGTATTTATTTACTTAATATTTTAAATTAAAAATTAAAATATGTAAATTAAATTACATTAAAATTTCAATGATAATGTACGAGTTTAGCCTTCTGTGCTAAAACATTAATTTATTTAAATACATGCAATAAAGTTCTTAATGAAACTATTAATTACCAAAAAAAAAAATAATGAAACTATTAATTTATTAATTATGATTAGTTATTGTTAGACTAAATTATACCATTATTGGTTGTTAAAATAAATGATGAAAATTAAAGTAAATAAAAATAAAAAAGGGTGTACGTAATATTATTCACAGCCATATAAAATATTAGGATTTTGTTACGGTTTATCTCATACATAAGATATTGTTAAATTATTATTTAATTAAATTTCATATCTAAATTGTCACAGATGTCACCTATATGTCTTCTATGAGATGCTCGTAAATAATGACTATTAATTACTCGTTAATTAAATGATGAAACTTTTCCAAAAGACCGTCTAAAATTCTTTGTTGAATAATTTTTATAGAATTATAATTTTAGATATACTATGTTTTTAATAAAATGCTTAGTAAAATTATTAATTGCTATATATAAAAAAAATATTAATTCATTAATTAATAATATGGTAGAGCAATAATTATAGTTAGCTGTCAATTTTAAAATGGTTCAAAAATATATTTTTATTAAAATAAATGATAAAAAATAAAGTAATAATCCATCTATAAAAATTATAAAACCCACCTAATATCATTTAGAATTAGATATAATATTGAGATTATAGTTAATATTTACGCTATCAATTTTAGCATTAATTGTCGTATTAAAAAAATTTAGACTACTCGGTCTATCTCTTCCTGCGCGTTTTGGAACCACAATGATTATGGATGAGGTTCGGTCGATTACTTCTTTTATATTTTTTATTTCTCTACATATTATTAAACATGAAAATAGTTACCGATCCGAATTCCAACTATAATAGAAACAAGACAAAGTATAAATTGAACGGCTAGAAAAAGGAATGAATAAAGTAGAAATAACAAAGATGTCACGCAAGGGTTCAAAAATTTCATGTATAGTTCTCGATTCTTGTTTGTAAATACGACAACCAATTTAGTAAAAAAATTAATTAGTTACAAGTATAATTACATTTTTTTTTTCGATGTATCAATATTTTGATATTCACACACGTTAGTTGGAGAGGAGAACAAAACACCCTTTATAAGAGTGTAAAAATCTTTCTTACTAGACCCGTTTTAAAATTGTGAGACTGACGGTCATACGTAACGGACCAAAGTAGACAATATACGCTAGCAATGAGTTAAAAATAATAATATATGTCAATTGTTCTGGGTATAAAAAGATGATTGATGACAATGAGTAACGGGTGAAAGCAGACAATATCTACTAGCGATGACTTAAAAAAGATAATATATGTCAAATCTGAAGACAAACTAATACATATCAATTACTATTGAATTATGCTCACTTTAGCTCATATAAATAATACTTACATGTAAAATATATGAAGATGTTGTCTCGTATATTAATACTAATATTTTTCATCATTTTCTATCATTTTCATCGATATAAAATCAAGCTCTCGATTGTTCAAAGCTGTGTGTTAACATAAAATAACGTAAGTCTCTTTATTTAATAAGTATTTTTTAAAGAAAGAATCTTCAAAATCTCTAAATTTACCAACCTCTAATATTTGTAGGGTCTCATCTGATGCATCATTTTGGATCACTCATTAGTTTACATTTTTTTAAATTTAATTGGTTTTATTGAGAACCTCAATTTTGTAATTATTTGTGGACCCAGACCATACCAGTCCACAAAAACATTGATTTTTTTAATACCTATTGGTGGGATTCTCCCAATATTTTAATTAAAATTTAAAATTAATGTTTAAATCGTTACTAAATGTAAATATTTACGTGTCATAAATAATTTTTATTTATATATATTATAAAAAAATTATAAAGACAAAGAATCGGTGCTATTTTTAAAATTTTATGTGTATTTTAAATTTTATGTGTATTTTTAGAAACGTGAGACACGATATTTTTAAGATAATTTTTATAAGATATCATACATGAGTTGGATTTTAGTATGAGAATATAGTATGATTTATTTTCACGTGGTAGAAATAAGAAAATCATGGCAGGGTTAGATCACTCACGGACGATCAACAACCTGCAATAAAAAAACAAAAATAAAAAACTGAATTACTAATTTAAAATTTTATATTATGGGTTGAATTGAAAAATTATTATAAAGAGCAGAAGGAAGCCAAGATTGTGATGGTGTTAATTGATTGGTGAAACAAGAGAATCCGACTTCTCCCTGTTAATGGTTGGTTAGGCTTAATTAATAGCAACCAAGCATTGAAGGCATTCGCAGCTTTCCTTCCACTTTCAACAGCTTCCTTTTGTGCTGTGCCAGTAGCTTGCAGCTGCAATGAACGTACTTCTTAACGCGCCCACTTCGCACCCGCTCTCTCGAAAATGGTCCCTTTTATCTCCAGCATTTTTCTTGAATGGGACATCTATTCCGATCGATGACAATCGAAACGGAATTAGAGTTACCAGGGTGCCATTCATCCAAGCCACGCTTTCAAAACACACGGTTGAGAACCTTCCCAATTCTGTGTCGAACACTGCGGTTGTGGCTCTTGAAGACGCATTGGTGGCCGTCCCTTTGCCTCCTCGCAAAAGGGTGTTGGCGGATTCGCTGCAATTCCCGCCTGGGTATCTCGGTGCCGTTCCGGACCGTTTGGGGTCTGATGATGAAGAGGATAGTCTCGATGCGATGGAGTATTTGACTAGAATTTTGGGTTCGAAGGTGTATGATGTCGCTATTGAATCGCCGTTGCAGCTTGCGCCCATGTTGTCTGAGCGTTTGGGGGTCAATATCTGGCTCAAGAGGGAGGACTTGCAACCCGTAAGTGAATTAAAGCACAGTTTCTAATTCTTTTTCATTTATCGGTTTGGAATCCAGCATTGATTTGGTCATTTGTTCAACAATTCTGAGTGAATTAGTAACCATGTATTCAATCAAAGCTTTACGTTGATTGTTGAGCATTCATCGACATTTTTTAGTACATCAAAATGTTCTTTGTCCTGCCTTTTGGTTTCAACATCAGACGAAGACGGCTTCTTTTGTTGATGGGTTGAGCCTTAACTTTAGGTGATGAATACGCATAACTGGGGGCTGTTGTTTTGGCATTTGTAGGTGTTCTCATTCAAGCTCCGAGGAGCTTATAATATGATGGCCAAACTTCCAAAAGAACGGTTGGAAAGAGGAGTTATATGCTCATCAGCTGGAAATCATGCTCAAGGGGTTGCATTAGCTGCTAGGCGATTAAGATGTGATGCTGTGATTGCTATGCCCGTTACTACACCTGAAATTAAGGTGCACTCATTTCTCTTCCTCCTTGTCCTGGTCTTAGTTTCATACAGATACCAATGTTGGATTACTAATGAAAATGTGAACTTCTAACGTTACAGTGGCAATCAGTTCAAAAATTGGGTGCAACTGTTGTTCTTGTTGGCGATTCATACGACGAGGCGCAAGCGTATGCTAAAAAGCGGAGCGTAGACGAAGGCCGCACATTCATACCTCCTTTTGATCACCCTGATGTTATAGCAGGGCAGGGTACAGTTGGGATGGAAATTGTGCGCCAAATGAAGAGCAAATTGCATGCTATTTTCGTGCCGGTTGGGGGTGGTGGTCTAATAGCTGGTATTGCTGCTTATGTCAAGAGGGTTTCTCCTGAGGTCTGTTGGTCTCAGTATTTTAATCTAATATTATCAATTATAGATATATTGATTTCTAAACGGTCTTGTTTTTCACATCTTTCATACAGGTAAAGATTATTGGGGTGGAGCCGTCTGATGCAAATGCTATGGCATTATCATTATGTCATGGTCAAAGAATAATATTAGAAAAGGCTGGAGGCTTTGCTGATGGTGTAGCAGTTAAGGAAGTGGGTGAAGAGACCTTTCGCCTTTGCAAAGGTCTCATGGATGGCGTAGTTCTTGTTGGCCGTGATGCTATATGTGCCTCCATAAAGGTTTGAGCTTCTACTTGGATAAGAACGATATGATTTTGCTTGTGGAACTTGTGTTCTATATTCTTATATTAGTTGTCATATCCAGGATATGTTTGAGGAGAAGAGAAGCATTTTGGAACCTGCAGGCGCTCTGTCTCTTGCTGGAGCAGAGGCATACTGCAAATATTATGGGTTGAAGGGAGAAAACGTTGTGGTAATAACAAGTGGTGCAAATATGAACTTTGACAAACTGAGAATAGTTACTGAACTTGCCAATGTTGGTCGTGAACAAGAGGCTGTGCTCGTGACTAAATTGCCGGAGAAACCTGGAAGCTTTAAAAGATTTTGTGAACTGGTTTGTTTGTTTTAGTGTTTCATTGTTGGATGATAGTCAGAGATCTTAGGATGGTGCTAACTGAGGTGTTTGAATCATCTGCAGATTGGGGCTATGAACATTACAGAGTTCAAGTATAGATATAATTCTGAAGAAGAAGCGGTTGTTCTTTATAGGTAAGTGCTTATGAAGTGGTTGTTGGTTTGTGAGAGTTTTCTTGTTCTTGATAACCCATCGTGCTTTGTAGTGTTGGTATGCATATGCCTTCAGAACTGGAAGAAATGATGAACCGGATGAATTCTTCTCAGCTTGAAACTTATAATCTCACAAACAATGATCTTGTAAAGGATCACCTGCGTTACTTGGTATGTTTTTTTTCTCTTTTTCCTGATGAACTTGGCAAATGCTTATTTACAACCATTGCTTTTGATGACCAAATGATTATCGAACTCAACTCGGTTGCTCCTTAGATATGCATGCACTACCACCTACGAGAGGGATTGCTAGTTAGCCTCAGATGGTTTTTGTGGCATGATTCAAGTAGCCAATGGGTGGGTAGCAAAGGGAATGCATGAACTGGTACATAGGCACTTTCATGACGAAAGAGGCAAAAGAAGCAATCCATAGAAAGATTTGTCATCACGCCGTGCATATAGAAAGAAAGAATAGACTCTATTCCCTTGCTCGAAGCACAAGATGTATGGGACGTAGTTTTGGAATGTGAGATTCTATATCGGTTGGAGAGGGGAACGAAACATGTCTTATAAGAGTGTGGAGACTTCTCCCTAGCAGACACGTTTTAAAACTTTGAGGGAAAGCCTGAAAGGGAAAGTCTAAAGAGGACAATATCTACTAACGGTGGGTTTGGGCTATTACATGGAAGGTTACACTATAGGTCCGTCCTAAGCCTTAGTTGGAAGCTAAACTTGTAGACTCGTAGAGAAAGCCATTTTCGAGTAGTTGTAGGTTTATATTTTCATCATTTTTCAGCTGTTTTATTGAGATCCTAACCTTATTTTACTCAAAATCTTGTCTTTTACATGATTTGTAAGCATTGGACATTATCAAAGTGAGCTTAACTTGAGCAGGATTAGGAACTATGGCCAAAATACATTCTTCCATGTTCTTCTAATGAACACTTCATAACTCCTCGCAGATGGGAGGCAGATCAAATGTTGAAAACGAGGTTCTTTGTCGTTTTATCTTCCCAGAAAGGCCAGGTGCTCTAGAGAAGTTCTTAGATGCTTTTAGCCCTCGCTGGAACATTAGTTTGTTTCACTACCATGGGCAGGTTTAAAACTGTGCTGTGACCTTTAATTACTCCTTTATATACTATGACTGTTCTAATGTATCGAATATTGTCTACTTCGACAGGGCGAAACAGGTGCAAATATATTCGTTGGGCTTCAGATTGAGAAACCCGAGATGGGCGAATTCCATGAACGTGCTAGGAGGGTCGGGTACGATTACGTTGTCGTAACTGATGATGGTATCTTTCAACTTCTAATGCATCATAGACCAACCCACAAGCCTCTAAATTGATTCTAATGTCAACTTATTATCAACTCGGCAACTCCAAATCTTGTACATCATATTAGAGACATGGCATTCGATGCTTCGAAGAGCTACCGTGTATCCTTTACCTCGAAATTTTGTAATGTAAACTTGATATTGTTATCTCTACTTACACAATTAGGGGTGGGGGTTCGTTTTTCTAGTACTCTCCTTATATGAATGAAATGTTGCAACTAGTTAATGTAATTTTGAGATTCATAGCTAATAAATTTATAGTTGGGCTAATAGATATTGCCCGGCTTTCCCTCAAAGTTTTGATAGGAAGAGATTTCTATACCCTTGTGAGGAATTTTTTGTTCCTCTCTTCAATCAACGTAGGATCTCACAGAAGTATTGTTTATTGTAAATTGTCCTCATTTTCAAAGGATAGAATAACGAGTATCGCTGGTATCGAACACATAACACTGAATAACGAGTATCGCTGGTATCGAACACATAACACTAAATTAATATATATATTATGAAGCGTATGTTCATCTTTTTTTTCAAAAACATTGATAAAAGGTAACAGATAAAAGAGTAAAAACATTTAATTTAGATTATTACAAACACTCGAGAGTTGGGGAAGGAAAAGAAGGGCGAGAGTGAGGACTCGAAACCATTTGGGGAAGGAACAGAGCAAAGAAAATATGAGTTATGGTTAAGGTTGGCGCCTTTGGATGAAACCATTTGAATGGCAGCCATTGTTCCGCACTCTGCAAACGCCATTTCTGCAGCTTCTCTTCTTCCTTCCACCATCCTTTTCCGCTTTCCTTCTATGCCCATTAATTCTTCACCTTCAACGCCACCGCCGCCACTTTTATCCAAAACTTCTTTATCTCTCTGTAACCCAAAGCCTTGTTACCTCCCACTCAATTCCACATCTCCGACCCATTTCCTAGCCTGCGCACAATCCGCTGTGTCAATTTCAGAACCCCTTTTCGCTTCACGCTCTGTATATAGCTCTACCTCTCCAATTACTTCCGGCTTCGATTTGCTTCGCTTATCCACTCGCTATGGTGACGCTGACCTCGCCAGAGCTGTTCATGCTTGTTTTCTCAAGCTCGAGGAAGATGTTTATCTGGGTAATGCTCTAATTGCTGCTTATCTCAGGTTGGGGCTTGTTCGAGATGCTGATAAAGTCTTTTCTGGCCTTTCGTGTCCTAATGTGGTGTCTTATTCGGCGATGATTTCTGGGTTTTCCAAGTCGAACCGGGAAGATGAAGCTGTTGAGCTTTTCTTTGCGATGTTGGACTCGGGTATTGAGCCGAATGAATACACTTTTGTTGCAATTTTGACTGCTTGCATTCGAAACATGGATTATCAATTAGGTTCTCAAATTCATGATATTATCATCAAATTGGGGTACCTGAATTGTGTTTTCATTTGCAATGCACTTTTGGGATTCTATAGTAAGTGTGGGTTTTTGGAACTTGTACTTAGATTGTTCGACGAAATGCCTGAGAGAGACATTACTTCGTGGAATACTGTTATCTCTAGTTTGGTGAATGAGTTCAGGTATGATGAAGCGTTCGATTACTTTCGTGGTATGCAACGAAGTGAGGGGCTCAGAGTGGATCATTTCTCTCTTTCTACTCTATTGACAGCTTCTACTGGCAGTGTTAAGCCAATGAAGGGCCAACAACTTCACGCTCTTGGATTGAAGGTCGGGCTGGAGTCTCATTTGAGCGTGAGCAATTCTCTTATTGGGTTCTATACTAAATGTGGGAGTGTAAACGATGTAATGAAACTGTTTGAGGCAATGCCAATAAGAGATGTTATTACTTGGACAGGAATGATAACATCATACATGGAATTCGGAAAGTCGGATTTGGCAGTCGAAGTGTTTAATAACATGCCAGAGAGGAATTGTGTCTCTTACAATGCAGTTTTGGCTGGACTTTCTAGGAATGGCGACGGGTCGAGAGCTCTGGAGCTTTTCATCGAAATGTTGGATGAGGGCATGGAAATATCAGATTGCACATTGACTAGCATCATCAATGCTTGTGGGTTGCTCAAGAATTTGAAACTCAGCCAGCAGATTCAAGGCTTCATCATCAAGTTTGGGATTTTGTCAAATTCTTGTATTGAAACAGCATTGGTTGACATGTATACAAGGTTAGGGAGGATGGCGGATGCAGAAAAGATGTTTCATCAGCGTTCATTAGAGAATGACTACACTGCAATGCTAACATCAATGATTTGTGGGTATGCTCGAAACAAGCAACTTAATGAAGCAATCTCTCTCTTTCACTCTGGTCAATCTGAAGGAGCTATTGTCATGGATGAAGTTGTGTCAACGTCAATACTCTCTCTTTGTGGAAGTATAGGTTTTCATGAGATGGGGAAGCAAATGCATTGCCATGCACTTAAATCAGGTCTCATAACTGATACAGGCGTCGGAAACGCAACCGTTAGCATGTACTCGAAGTGCTGGAATATGGACGATGCCGTCCGAGTCTTCGACACAATGAACACACAAGACATAGTTTCCTGGAATGGTTTGATTTCTGGACATTTGCTTCATAGACAGGGTGATAAAACCTTGGAAATCTGGAAGAAGATGGAGAAAGCAGGAGTAAAACCTGACAATATTACGTTTGTTTTGGTCATTTCAGCGTACAAACACACTGAATTTGATTTAGTAGATAGCTGTCGTAGCTTATTTTTCTCTATGAAAACTAAGTACAATATCAAACCCACATCAGAGCATTATGCCTCCTTTATCAGTGTTTTGGGTCGTTGGGGTCATCTCGAAGAAGCTGAAGAAACAATCAGAAGGATACCTTTCGAACCGGGCGTTAATGTCTGGCGCGCTTTGCTTGATAGTTGTAGAATCAACAAAAACGAAAGGCTGGAAAAGCTTGCTGCAAGATGCATACTGGCTGTGGAACCAAAAGATCCATTTACTTACATACTTAAATCGAATCTATACTCTGCCTCAGGGAGATGGCATTATTCTGAAAAGGTAAGAGAGGATATGAGGGAGAAAGGATTCAGGAAACACCCAAGTCAGAGTTGGATCATCCATGAGAACAGAATTCATTCATTCTATGCCAGAGACAAGTCCCATCCCCAAGTAAAAGACATTTACAGTGGACTAGACATTCTAGTCTTGGAATGTTTAAAAGCTGGTTATGTTCCAGACACGAGTTTTGTTCTTCAAGAAGTAGAGGAACACCAAAAGAAGGAATTTTTGTTCTATCACAGTGGGAAATTAGCTGCAACTTTCGGCATTCTAATGACGAGACCGGGACAGCCCGTCCGAATCGTGAAGAGTGTCCGTTTGTGTGGGGATTGCCATACCTTCTTGAAATATGTTTCTATTATTACCAGAAGGAAAATATTTGTCAGGGATACTTCAGGATTCCATTGCTTTGCAGATGGCCAATGCTCATGTAAAGATTACTGGTAACTATTTTTTACTTCTCATCATATTATCATAATCTCATATCTTTAAGCTTAGAGTCTCTGGAAATTCTCATATCTTTGCATTTGATCAGTATAGCTTGGTTGTGAATCTGCTGGTTTTGTAGTAGTTAGTAATGGTGAAATTCTGGTTTAATGGGAGATTGCAGAGAGCCAGGGGTTCTTAAATTCTGCATTTCCCAGTCAAAATTTCAGGTTTGCAATTAAGGGTTTTTGGTAAAAAGAATATTTTTAATTTTTTGAAATGAGAATTAAATAAAATATAAGAATTGGAGCTGGGACTATTTCTATTATTGGGTCTGGATCTGTGAATTATAAAATGAAAGGTAAAATAAACTCATTTTTATAGAATAAATAATAAATAATAATAAATGGGAAAGGGGCATTATGGTAAGTGCATACATGGCCCGAGGTTGTAAGATTGTGCCAACTCAGCACTCCACCTCACATATTCATTTTCCGCTTATCCGTATCATCCTTTTATATTTTCATTCTCATTCTCAATTTTTTCTTTTTTTCTTTTTTTAAATTGAGGGAAATTTAATAATAATTATTACAATTTTCTTTTTATTTCCAAATATATATTATATATATATATATGTATAAGATAAAAATACATAAACTAATTGCATGTGATTGATTAAATCATATCAACAAATATAAGGTCAGGATTCAAATTAGGATTTTAGACTTTCCATATCCTCTTGCATTTCTTCCTTTCACTCCATCTAAACTCTCTATTTATAGGGGAAATGTATGGTTTTAAATTTTATTATAAATTACATTTATTTTTATTTTGAGCTCCATGGTTCAAATTCTCATTCTCCACGGAAAATTAAAAAAATAAAGTTTATTAGACACTAAATCCGAAGTTTAGAGATTTGTTAAACATACAAAAGGGTCGTAATTGCTATGTATTTTTTTTTTTATTATTAATATTAGAGGTTCAATACTTGCTCTCATGTTAGATAAGTCTTTACTATTCTTATTGTATCAATATAATATGGGGTGGTATGACCGTTCACCGAAATCATATCTACACCCATCAGGGACGTGACTAGTTGTCAATTCTTCCTACTCATATTATATGCTATCAAAACTGTATTATGTAATTGTTGCTTATTCACTGTTCACTTATAACATTGATTCTTTCAAATTGTTTTCAACTCATTTTCTCATTCATATTTTTTTAAATATTTTCTCTCAAACGTGATTAGAGACTCAAGTTTACGTCAAAATTATCCACAAAATCCAACTTCTGACTTATTCATCATAGTAATATGAGTGTCGCACAATCGTTATCCTACTATCACAGTAATGATCACAATTGCTGCCACCAATTTGAGGGTGGCAATGTTGGTGCGTTTAATGCTCTTGCTATGACTAGATGTAGCTCGACTAATACAACCGCTATTAATCTTCCCATATATATACACATAACTTATTTAATTTCGTACAAGACGTTATTTATCCATTTAATTTAATAAATTAGATATTATAGAAGGCGAATGAGGGGGTAGAATGTGAATAATAAGGTAAAATTCGAATGAATTAAGAATAAAGAACAAGAACAGACTGAGGTTGTAATTACTAATGGCAGTGATATTGTATCTATAAATGGCCACTCCCTTTTCCTCTTCATTGACTCTGCAACAACCGCCTCCGCCGCGATGAAGTTGCCGCTTTTTATGATTCCTCTGATCGCTGCTTGTCTTTTTGTCATTTTGGGTCCGCCGTTCTTGTCGGACTGGCTCACTTTCCTTGATCGATATGCTTCATTCCGGAGCTCTCTTTCTTCTTCCTCCTCAGAAATGAATTCTCATTCAAATGCCACGGCGGCGCTACCGGTGCCGGTGACGGTGGATGGTCAAACAGTGGAACAACAACAACAACAACAACAACAACAACAACAACCTCTGTTTAACCACTCTGTTTCAAATCACTCTGTTCTTGCTTCTTCTTCTTCTTCTTCTCCACCGCCACCACCGATCGACGAAATGCAGATTCTTCCACCGGTCTTTGTTCGATTCTCTTTTAATCTTTCGTTCACTTAAACTATGATGAACCCAGAAAAGCCTCTTTCTGTGATGCATGCATCTTTCAAGATTTTGAATTCTTGTTTTGACTGAAACTGTAATGTAGCTTATTTGGCTATGGATAATTATGTAAACAGAATAGGACGAGAGTCAACGAAGAGTTTCTAGAAACCGCCATTAATGAAGTGACCAAGAACGCTTCTGCTGGAAGTAATTATGAACCGGCGGCGAAAGCCAGAAAACAGAGGAGATATACAAAATTGGAGAGAATCGAAGCGGAGCTAAGAGGAGCAAGAGCCGCCATTAGAGAAGCCATGTTCCAAAACCAAACACAAGATTCCGACTTCGTTCCTTCTGGACCAATGTATTGGAATGCCAAAACTTTTCACAGGTCAAATTTGATGGATAAACAGAGAATGTCTCTGTAAATTTGGTTTTTCTCTTGGAGTTTCTTTCAAATTTCGGTTTCTTCTTGGGAATTGTAATTTGTTTGTTCTTCCATTAATGGGAATTTCAGGAGTTACCAAGAAATGGAGAAGGAGCTGAAGATCTTCGTGTACGAAGAAGGAGAGCCTCCCCTGTTTCACAATGGCCCCTGCAAGAACATTTACTCAACGGAAGGGAATTTCATCCATGCCATCGAGATGGACTCCCGGTTTCGAACCAACGACCCCAACAAAGCCCATGTCTTCTTCCTTCCTCTGAGTGTTGTCATGCTCGTTCGGTTCGTCTACGTTCGCGACTCCCATGACTTCACTCCACTACGACGCACCGTCGCTGATTATGTCAATGTCATCGGAACCAAATATCCATTCTGGAACCGCACCCTCGGCGCTGATCATTTCATGCTCTCCTGCCACGATTGGGTAAGTATCACCTCACTTACCACAAATTCATCCAATAAACAGCCCATAATTGATTTGATCACAGGGTCCGGAAGTATCAAAATCAGAACCCCATTTGTACAAGAACTCCATTCGGGTACTGTGCAACGCCAACACATCCGAAGGCTTCAACCCATCAAAGGACGTATCACTCCCGGAAATCAATCTGCAGACGGGTGTGTTGACAGGATTTCTAGGTGGCCCATCTCCCTCGCGCCGCCCAATTCTGGCTTTCTTCGCCGGCGGACTTCACGGCCCAATAAGGCCCATTCTAATCCAGCAATGGGAGAACAAGGACCAGGATATTCGAGTCCACCAGTACCTCCCGGAAGGGGTCTCTTACATTGAGATGATGAGGAAGAGCAGGTTCTGCCTCTGCCCCAGCGGCTACGAAGTCGCCAGTCCCAGAATCGTGGAGGCCATTTACACCGGCTGCGTTCCGGTCCTCATTTCCGATCACTACGTCCCGCCGTTCAGCGACGTCCTCAATTGGAAATCTTTCTCCGTCGAAGTCTCCGTCAACGACATTCCGAACTTGAAGAAGATCCTGGCCGGAATATCGACGCGGCAGTACCTGAGAATGTACCGGAGAGTGGTCAACGTTAGAAGACACTTCGTAGTCAACTTTCCGCCGAAGAGATTCGATGTTTACCATATGATCCTTCATTCTGTGTGGCTTAGAAGACTCAATCTTGGACTACGGGATCATTGACCGTTAATTTTTGGGTTAGAATTTGAATTTGTACACGTATTTACTTGTTTTTTTTTTTTTTTCTTCAAATTTTTTTAGATTTATGGATTAATAATTTGATTAAAGGAACGTTGAATTGAATACATGAGTTATCCTTTATTAACAAAACTATCCCTATAAAAAATATTTTAAAATTTTCAAAACTTTTAATAATTTTGTTAAATTAAAAAAAATAAAAAAATATGACGGTCTATTTTATTTCAAAAATATCTCTAAAAATTATTTTTAAAAAATAGTCTCGAATCATTTTAACTTAAAAATACTTAAAAATACTTTTACAAATAACACTAATATTTTTAATATATAAAAAAAATTGAATGAAAACTATCTATTTATATCTCATAGATATCTCTCTTGATTATAAGATACTTATGGTAAATAATCTTAAACTTTTTTTCTAAAAATTTAAGGATATTAATGTTAATTTGAAAGTTTAAGGTAAATAATCATAAAACGTGTACTAAATGTTACATCTATTTATCAACGGTAAAAATAATTTTAAACTTTTTAAAAAAATTTAAAGGTTTTAATGAAATTTTTAAAAGTTTATAAGTATTTCAAAAATACTATATAAATATATATTTTAGTGTTAAGGCATCGTTGACCAGTAATTTTATTAATTTAGCCATTTCTTTCCTTTAAAATCTGGTATTCTATTTTTAAAATCGTTTTTCATATTAAAAATTAGGTTGCCACCTCATATATTTGTCATTGGTGGGGTGTCTAATTTATTATTAGAAGTTGTGTTATTAAATTTGGATAGGAATATGTAAAAAAAAAAACATTGTAGATTCTTCTGTGAAAATTTAGAATAAATAAATCACAAACTTTAGAATATATATATATATAATATGTATGTATATGTATATGTGTTAATACAAGAACGGATAATATGGGATGTAAAGAAAATATAAGCTTGAATAATTTATTAATACAATATAGATGGTTAATAGTTTAAATAATAAGATAATGTTTCTGGTATTAAACCAACATAAATAAAAACTTCTTGTATTAAAACTAACGTAAAATGGCATAACAACAAAATATAAATTATATAATACAAAAAAGTTTGGGATCTATGTTCCAATTTAAACTCAGCTAATTGTGATGGAATTATCTTTTTCTTATTAAAATTTAAAAATGATTTGTCACCTCATTTAACATAAAATAAAAACATAAATTTGACTTTAAATATCTAATAATAATAAAAAGTTAGCCTATACCAGTTTAAAGTGGAAGGATACTGTTTAGAAATTTTTAAAATTTTCCAAAAAAAAAAACTATGCTAAATAATTGAAAAACTGACATGTTCAGATATCTTGTCAGAGAACACGTCATGCGTATAAGCAGAAGTATGGTACCAATTGGCTACGTGTCGTTACGATGGAGCGCCGTTCTCCACGTGTCTCTTCATTTATTTCAGAGAAAACGACGCCGTTGAGATTAAAAAAAATCTTAAAATAGCAGAACATCGGCGACGGCGTCAGAGAAGACAGTGGAGGAGGAGATAGAGGAAGTGGCGGCGGCAGGGAATGGTAATAAGCAAAGATAAAGTGCAAACGCAGCAGAAGGAAGAAGGCGGTGAATTCGAGCGGATGAAGTTAACCTCATGAATTATTGGGATATTTCAAGATTTACCCATTTTTTTATTATTATTTAAAAAGTGCATTTTGAATCAATAAATATTGGTCAATTTATTTTGTGTCTGATTCGGACAAGATCGAAGAACAAGGGTTGGGTGGTTGTCCATTCTCCATCCCATCCAAACCAGAAATGTCTGTAATGTCCGGTCGGATCTCTCTGATTAATCAACCTAATATTTAATTTTTTATTTATTTTTCTTAATTACCGACATTTATTCCTCTCTCCGGGGCCTCGAGTCTTCATCAATTAATTATCTTATATATATATATAAATTGTACATTTTCCAGTTGCCAACGTTGAAAGATAGAAGATAACGATGGTAGAAATTTGTTTTCTTTTTCTCTTTACTTTATATTACATAATTCTTTTTAAAATATTCTTTCCACAAAATTTGACTTCATTATCTCTAAATAAATAAAAATAGTATAAATTTATTTAAATTAATGAAACAGTTATCCTTATCTATTTATTATTACAATATACACGCAAATAGTGAAAATAAATTACATAAATATGACAACGGGTTATAATTTCAAAAAATTTGACCTTATACACAAATATCTTTTTAGATAAAGGAAACACTTTCATTTCCACTTCCACGTGGAAAATCAAATCAAATCAAAATTCTCTTTTTATGTCGTGGATCATATTTTGGCAAGAAATAACATCATTTCATTTTCAAAGAAAATTTTTAAAAATTAATATCGTTAAAAAAGAAAAATGTATGCAATGCTTAAGGTTTTAAATATCTTTTTCGTAAGGTGGAATTTAATTGGGGGACTCAAAAGGGAAAAATAAAACGTTGAGGGGTACCGTGCAAATTCTCGAAATTTATTGATTTTTTTTGTTAGTACAAAAATATATGGCTAAGATCCATGTTTAATGCACTCCAAAAAGTTTGTTCATCCCTTTCTTGCTCCCGAAATAAGCGTGTGGCTCATAGCTTTCGTAATGCTACCATTACCAAATATTAGGAATTTAATTATATATTCATTTCTTTTAAAATAAATTAAAAAATACAAATTATTATTATCATTATTATTACGAATAAAATAACTCGTAGAGTTAAATATGATCCAAAATTAGTCCATTTGTATACTCGACACTTCTTTACTAAGATTTTTAATATAATTTTATATTTATTTTTAATATTTAAATTTGATTTATATTTAATTATTGAAGGTTGAAATTGATTTCTAAATAATTAGTAAGTAATATATACCATTAGTAAATGAAAAAGTGGCCTAATAAAACATATGCCGGTTTAAATTATATTCAAATAAGTAATTATTTAAATTGCATATATTTAAACATTGCAAACGTTTAGATACCAATCATCCAATAATTTCAAAGTCTCATGCATTATTCGGACTTAAAAAATTATATATTCAATTTAATTAATTTTAACAAAATTAATTATTATTCCACTTGACTCCTTAATCATAAATAATATTAAATATTAATTTTTCTTTTACATATAAATGGAATCGAGCTAGGCAGGTTTGAGGTCATCAAGAAACTCTAATAAACTATTAAATTTATAATTTATAATTTTTATTAAGGATTTTATGACTATATATTTTTATTACACAGAATATTATAAAAAAAAGACATCGATGAATAATTAAAAATAATAAATACCTTTCCTCATTAATGTCAATCAATTTTTTTAAAATAATTTAGAAAGAAACGAAAAATAGTTTCCCCCAATCGTGACCATATTAATTGCATTTGTTTATTTTCGAAATTGAAAATAAAACCAAAATATAATTTGTTTTTATGAATTGACATTGATTTTATGTAAATCTAAATCCGCCGGAACTTCACCCGTACATCACATTTATTAATTAATTAATTTATTTATTTATTTTTCATGAGGAGAGAATATTCCATTTTTTTGTGATTTATTATTATTTTTTTCTCTCAAATAACGTGGACTTGGAATCTTCGAGGCAGCCACATTTATTAAATTTCCGTGATGGATTTGAATTTCTTTTTTTATTATTATATTTTACTGTAGTTGCTGTATGATTGGTTTTTTTTTTTTTTTTTTTTTTTTTTNATTGAAATTATGATTTTTTAAAAAAAGAATCAGTGATGATGGGCTAGCTCAATATAATTATTTTATACCACTTCAAATTATTCACCCATATTTCACGTGAATTAATATTTATAAATGATTTGTTATCATTTTCATTACGTGTTCATATTGTATTACAAGAAATGGATAATCTAATTTTTTTTATTTTTATTTTGCATTGATGATCTTATTTGACATATACCTTAAAAATTAAATATTAATTTGATTGTTTAAGCTATATGAATTAATATGCGTAACTAACCTAGCCTAGCTTGTAAGTGAATTTGAAGGTCTTTCCAAAGATAGGCGTCGTAGAATAATAGGGGGAGGGAAAGAGTGAAAAATGGAGGGAAAGAGTGAAAAATAGTTTTTTTTTTTAATAATTTGGGAGAGATAAATAAAATGACAATAAACGTTGGGCAATAAAACGTAAAAGTCTGGTAGGAGATTGGTAACAGCCAATAAGTATTCGCCACGTGTTTTCTAAATTTGCAATGGAATTTAATTGCTATTTTCGAATTTGAATATTTTTCTATTTATTTGAACCACAGCCACCACCACAATCCGCAGAATCCTGAAACCACACCCGCCGGAGACCAACATCGGCGGGATATATATTTTTCTTCCGGCTTCTCTTTTTCTGCCATGGCTACTTCTGGGTTTCTTCTTTACCTACTTTCTGCCTCTTCCATCGCCATTCTCTCTGTTCTGTACCTCTCTAGCCCTTCTTCTTCTCCTTCTTCCTCCTTCGTCCTATCCGATTCTCTCTCCACCGACAAAATATGGCCGGTTCGTTCTTCCTTCTTTCCTTTTCCGTTTCCGTCAATGTCCTCGTTCTTAATTTTTCTTTTTTGGTGAAGGATTTGGAGCTGAGTTGGAGGCTTGTGGTGGCGACGGTGATTGGATTTCTCGGCTCCGCCTGCGGAACCGTCGGAGGAGTTGGTGGCGGCGGCATTTTTGTCCCTATGCTTACTTTGATTATTGGGTTCGACACCAAATCTGCTGCTGCCATTTCCAAATGTATTGCGATTATTCTATTCAACCCAAAACCACCCCCAACACATATATATCTAAATTGAAGAAAAAATTTCAAATGGGGTGTGTTTATTTTGTTGCAGGTATGATAATGGGGGCTTCCTCCTCGTCGGTTTGGTACAATTTGAGAGTGGCGCATCCAACGAAGGATGTGCCGATTATAGACCATGATTTGGCGTTGCTGTTTCAGCCCATGTTGATGCTTGGAATCACCGTTGGTGTTTCCCTTAGCGTTGTTTTCCCCTATTGGCTCATCACTGTTCTCATCATTATCCTCTTTATTGGTCTGCCCTTTTCCCCTCCTCTTCGTTCCTTTTCCAATTCTCCAAATTCTGCACAATTCTGAGTTTATTTTGTGGCGGTTTGTGATTCAGGGACTTCCTCCAGGTCTTTCTTCAAGGGAATTGAGATGTGGAAAGAAGAAACCATTCTAAAGGTCGTTTTCTAATTCATTCTCTTAACCAAATTCTTAGTTTTGTTCAGAGATTCATAATTTGGTTTTCCTTTCCCCAGAAAGAATTCGCCAAACAAAGTGAGACTTTTGTGAATTCTCGTGGCGAATGTAAGTAGAACATGTTTGGATTTGTTATTAACTATGTTGAAATAGGATAAAGGGTTGATATTTTGTGTTCTTGGTGGGTTTGCAGTATTGATTGATGTAGAGTATGACCCACTGATACCCAAAGAGCAGAAGACAGCACTGGTGGGGCTCAAACACCACCAATAATTTCTTTGATTCATTGTTTCTGCAAGTTGAAGATTTGAATAAGCTACCATAATTTTGTGTCTGTTTCAGGAATTAATGTGCTTCAATCTTAGGTGGAAAAGGACCTCCATTTTGTTGGCTGTCTGGATTTCTTTCCTCATACTTCAAGTTGTTAAGGCTAGTTCCTTCTCTTTCTTTCTATATCTCTCTCTCAAAGTTCATCTTTTGATGTATATTCTTGACTGAACAATGATGCAGAATGATGTAGCAGTTTGTAGCCCTTGGTATTGGATCCTCTTCTCCTTGCAGGTTTGTGGATTTCATTTTCAAATTCATGATTATGAACTGACTAATAAAAGTTCATGAATTTTACCAAAAGCTTGATGATTATGAACTGAACTGGATTGTTTGTGGGAGCTGTATCAGTTTCCTGTAGCATTTGCAGTGTTTGGATATGAAGCAAGAAAGCTATACAATGAACATAAGAAGAGGATGGAGGCAGGAAACTTGGAACACATTTGTGAGGCTTCAATAGGATGGACTGGCACACACCTTGCTTTCTGTGCACTTTGTGGCATTGTAGGAGGCACTGTTGGAGGCCTTTTGGGTTCTGGTGGTGGCTTTGTTTTAGGCCCTTTGCTCTTGGAGATTGGCGTTGTCCCTCAGGTTGCTAGTGCTACTGCCACTTTTGTTATGATGTTCTCCTCATCCTTGTCTGTTGTTGAATTCTACTTGCTCCACAGATTCCCCATTCCATTTGGTGGGTTCCCTTTTTCATTCTCTCATTATTCATCTCCTATCATCAAATCATCCCTAACCTCTTCTTTCCGACTTCGTTTGCAGCTCTGTATCTTACGTCGGTGTCGGTTTTAGCCGGGTTCTGGGGGCAGTTCTTTGTTAGAAAAATGATCGCCATTCTGAGACGAGCCTCACTTATTGTGTTTGTACTCTCTGGTGTCATCTTTGCCAGTGCCATCACCATGGGTACGTAACCAAACGTTTTGAAAGTTCAATGACTAAACTTTGAGGAGCCAACTCGTGGGTTCGCTTTGTTTTGCAGGCATTGTAGGAGTATCGAAAAGTATAACGATGATACATAATCATGAGTTCATGGGGTTCTTGGATTTCTGCAGCAGCCAGTGAGAGATTCATCACACAAACAGAAAAGTGTAAGAATAGAAAGAAGATTGGTGGAGGAAAAGAGGGTTTGAATTTGTTTAAGCATAGAATTGGCCAACGCCTTGTTGACCAATTCTCAATCCCATGTTGCCTGTGAAGAAAAATAATGAGGTGATTGATGACTGTTAGCTCCTCGCTGACAGCATCATCGTACCTTCCAAAGTTATTTGAATGTCTCAAAATTGTATTGTAGTGTTGTGGTTGGCTGTTATGTTCTGTTAGCACCTCGCTGACAGCATCATCTGTTAATTGAACTTTTTATCAGTTAATGTTGTGTTCGAATATTGTTCTCCTTTTTTATTATTGTTACTATCATCATCATCCTTCCTCTATCGCCCCTGCATTCAGATGTACACAAACTTTATAAGAGAGATTTTATAGTTGGAAAGTGCGAAAGATACACTTTTAAACACTTAAAAATTATAATGATTGGCTACCACTTGTAGATCTTTGTGCCTCTTTGTTCATTTATGTTCGTGAAGTGTGTCAGTGCAATCGATCATACTCCAGCTTCCGCTACAACAAACATCATTCAGTTCACCACATTCACTATGAGAGGAGAACAAAACATTGTGGAAACCTCTCCCTAGCCGTCTAATTTTAAAAACTTTGGGGGAATTCCAAAATAAAAAGCCTAAATAAGATAATATTTGCTGTATTGTGAGATTTATAAGTGTGGAAATCTCTGAGCTTATGGAGAACCATATCTATTTTTAAATTTAAAGATTAGTAGATATGGAGTGTTGTTCATTTAATACTAAATTATATTTTTAATTAAAAACTTAAAATTTAATTTATTTGAATTAATTACTTAAAATATTGTTTTTTTTGGTGATCAACAACATAATTGGTCCAAGGTAGCTATCGTCTAGGAACGAAACATATTAAAAAAAAAATGAAAACCCTAACGCTCAAGCTTGAATGATTCTACATATTTTAAATATTTCATAATCTCAAAAGACATTTAATTTTTAAATATTCTAAAATAAAAATTACAATTCAAACAGGCCTTAAAGATATTGGGCTCTTGAAAGGAACCGGACTAACAAATTGGGCCACACACTGTACTAGGCCCAGTGGCATTATTGTGGTTAAACGCTATTAAAGGGGTAATCAGATATACCTCAAACTATACATATCCTTTCCCTCGACAGTTTTCTTTTCTAGGGTTTTCGGCGACCACGAAGAAACAGAGGAGTAGCCACTGCAGCCGCCGCCATGGTGTTGAAGTCAGTCTCTATTACTCTCTTTCTGATTTTTTTTTTTTTTGTTGAATTGATTTCATTTTGTTTTCCGGATCCTTTTATTGTTATTATTATTATTTTTTTCTGATAATCGGTGATTGCGTCGTTGTGGTGAAATAGAGCAAGAACAATGTCACCTATGTGTGCTGTTTAATTAAACTTTCAGTGCCTGGAGATGTATATCCTTGAAATCTCTAGGTTTTCTGGCGAATTGAAATGTTTGTCAGTAGATTTCATTATGATCGTTGGGTTTGAAGATGTAGTGGCTCATCCAATGAGAATGTTTGTGGTGCTAGATATGCGTAATTCGTTATTGATTGATTCTGAAATATAATGCTGGTTTTGGTAGGACCGAGCTTTGTCGTTTCAGTGGCGCTAAGATATATCCCGGTAGAGGAATCAGATTTATCCGTGCTGATTCACAGGTAATAAACCTGCGTGGCCGCTGATTGAGTTGTAGTTGTATCTGGATAATCTGATATATATTTTGTACTTTGATGTATACGTACCTGCTATTTTAATTTCTAACTTGGCTGGATTCACCAGGTTTTCCTGTTTGCAAACTCCAAATGCAAGAGGTACTTCCATAACAAATTGAAGCCTTCTAAGCTCACCTGGACAGCCATGTACAGGAAGCAACATAAGAAGGTAAGAAGTCAAATTTATTTTCTGGATTTATTTTCTTGTTGGGTATATTTATAGTCTATCATATTGTTCTTTGTCTGTTAGCTTTGATTTTGGACGGGTGATTTTGAAACAGATTGTTTTGACTGTGGTTCTTGTAGATCATAATTATCTACTGTATTATGCCCTGTTAACCACGATTTTTACTAAATAATTGGTGAATTATTGAATCCTTCTTTTCTTTTCATTCCGTAGGATATTGCTCAAGAGGCTGTGAAGAAGAGGAGACGTACCACTAAGAAGCCCTACTCGAGGTCCATAGTGGGTGCTACATTGGAGGTTATCCAGAAGAAGAGAGCTGAGAAGCCCGAGGTTCGTGACGCTGCTAGAGAAGCAGCCCTCCGGTATGTGATTGTTCCAAGTTTATATTTTTCAAATTTTCTTGATAATATTGCATGTCATCAAATCTCAAGAAAAGCCAAATGTAGACATTTATATGTTTATAACGAGTACTGAATGATTTATTGATCAGCCACATATTTTGTTTAAATTATTTTAATGTATTGAATTTGTTAATCTTTGGGGTGTAGTGAAATTAAGGAGAGAATTAAGAAAACGAAGGATGAAAAGAAGGCAAAGAAGGCAGAAGTGACGGCAAAAACACAGAAGACACAGAACAAGGCTAACGTTGGTAGGGGAGCTGCACCGAAAGGACCAAAGCTTGGTGGTGGCGGTGGCAAACGTTGAACTCTCCACGCTGCAAGCTAGGAAGAGTAGTTGTGAGCTTTTATGTTCTTTGATTATTTCCAAAATTTTGTATGGATAAATTATTTTGGCACATTTCTTCTTCCAGTTATGTCCCAAATATCAGAGTTCTTCATTTTTTCCCTTCAATTTACATAATTATGAGTTATAACTCGATTGCTGAAAAGGGGATTAGAAACTCTTGGTTTTTGTGAAGTTCTTGGTTTTTATGAATTTCCTTTCAAATTTTATTTGCTTACCTTTTGGATTCATATAATATATATATACACATATAATCTTCCTCAACGTGGGTTATTATTTGCTTACCTTTTGCATTCATCTAAAACTTGGTATTTTCCAGCTGTAGGGAGTAGTAGGGTGTTTCCCTCTGTTTCGATCGTGTTCTGGATTTCCCAGGAGGGTCATTACTTTTGGGTTGGGGCTTTCAAATTCTCATGGTAATTGTTGTGAATCGGTCAATTAACTTTTGGTTTTTGATAAGAGTTAGGTGTGTATTTGTTTATTTGGGTTTTACATTACCAACTTCTCTAAGGTTTGGTTGATCACATTTTCCCTATAAAATGGCGGATTAAGATGCCTTTTTATAGACACTATTAAGGGGTTGGTTACGAAAAATAGTGTGCTCATATCAAGGGTTCTTTCCTGCGAGTATTACATTGAACCAATGTAGTAAAAATAATGGGGGCCTTTAACCACATAACCTTGGAAGCATTGTGGGCATCCTCAATCCTGGGAGAAGCAGAAGAAGAAGAAGAAGCAGAAGCAGAAGCAGAAGAAGCAGAAGAAGAAGAAGCAGAAGAAGAAGAAGGAGAAGGAGAAGGGAGGCCCCTGGATGAGTGGGAGCAGAGAAAACGAAAAAGTACTGAGACGGATTAGTAGACCCCAATAGTGTTGCCTTTTTGTGTTACATTACGTAAGTTGGTCAATATTTCCCCACTCGAAACCCTAAAACTGCGGAAAGCGATTGATCATAACGCACCATCCTCTCCTCCCTCTCTCTCCCTCCATTATTTGCTTAAACCTCCCCTTATTTGTATTTAGGGTTTTTAGGTCAAAAATGTATCCCTCAAACTACATATTCTACTTTTTTTTCTTTTTACCCAAAAATAATTACATCTATGACTCGAAGTCCTCGGGTTAGGTTGAGTTGGGTCCAGACATTTTTTAGATCCAACTTTAATTTAATAAAAGTAAAAGGTTAGTTACTGAAATATTTATTTACTCATTTTTAAACATTTTATTAAAATTTGCAACTCAATATATTTTGAAAATTAAATGGATTATTAAGAGGTACTATGAGCCTTTTCAACCTATCAAGTTTCCATTTATTTGAACCCAACTCAACACAAATAACTTCAAACCTAACTCAAACGGTACGGGTTAGGTTGGGTTGGAGATTGATCGAATTTTAGGATAATTATTCTTTGAATGACCATTTAGACTTTTATTGGTCTCCTTTAGTTAGGAGAGAAGATATGAGTTGAAGATGAGAAATGTGAATATAGATGATATCTAAATATATCTAACTAAAACCATGTACTATATCTAACTAAAACCATGACGTAGTTCGTACGTCATTAATTTGTGTTTGAGCTGGTATTAAACTATCGTAATAATTAAAGACTTTGCCAATAAAAGCTCTTCTTTTATATTAGAAAGCAACGTAACCATGCATTATAATTACCTTTCTGCCCTCAAAGCTCACCAACTTCAAAACCATTCTAATGTGTAAAGTCCATGAATTTCAAAAGAAAGTCGATCAGATACAGACCTAAAATTGACAGAGATTCAACGGACAACACCATTTCTTTGATCTTCAACACTAACAAAGTAACGAACAAACCCTTGAGCAGCTACTTAAGGATAAGAAGGGCGGTGAGCAGCCTCAGCACCCCACCAGAATGGAGGACCTGAACCTGAAATTTGGTTGAAATCTTCCACATTATTGTACATGTAATTACCCACCGACGTGCTTTCCACCGTCGCTTCCCCGGAGACATCCTCGTATGCCATCGGCTCTTGATTCCTCATCGTTTGTTCTCGTAGCATGCTTCTTAGCTTCAACACCTATTGCTTCCATCCAACAACATTAGTTAATCTAAAAGCTTAACCTAACTAACTCATAAATTTCTCTATAATATCATTTGCCAATCTAATTAAGCGATCGACTGCACTACATTATGTGTTTCATTCGTATAATCAACTCCTTAATTAGCCGATGTGAGACTTATCTCTCAACAATCCTCAACAGACATACCCTCGAACAAAATATATCATAGAGCCTTTCCTGAGGCTTATGGAGCCCTCGAACAGCCTCCCCTTAATTCAGACTCAACTCTTTTCTTTAGAGCCCTTGAACAAAATACACCTTTTGTTCGACACTTGAGTCACTTTTGATTACACTTTCGAGAGCCCCAACTTCTTTGTTCGACATGTGAGGATTCTATTGACATGACTAAGTTAAGGGCATGACTCTGATACCATGTTAGAAACCACGATTCTCCACAATGGTATGATATTGTCCACTTTGAGCACAAACTCGATCTCGTGGCTTTGCTTTTGGAGACCATTGCTTAATTAGCTAACGTAGACTCCCTACCAACAATTCTCAACAACCCTAACTCAACCATGTTAGCCTAAACACAGTTTAGTGATTAAGTCATTTCTAACTCTTTTTCGGAGTCGAACGTAATCACTCCTCCAAACGACTTAAAACACTAAAAAAAATGAAAGTATAACCTAAAATTTGTAAGCAATGTTGAAAGTGAAAGGGTTTAGGGTTTAGGGTTTAGGGTTTAGGGTTTAGGGTAGAGAGATGTGTGCATGAAGAACATTAAAGATGATGAGAAAGAGATAGAAACCTCTTGTTGAAGGGTGTGTTTTTCCTTAGAAATGGTGTCAAATTCTTGTTTGAGGGTATCATAGAGATACTCAAGCTGCTTAGTCCTCCAACGAGCTCTTCTATTTTGAAACCAAACAGCAATTTGCCTTGGTTGGAGCCCAAGTTCCTTTGATAGCTGCATTTTGGTATCAGGCTCAAGCTTCCCTTCCTCTTGAAAGCATCTCTCTAACCTCTCCAACTGATCCTCACTCAACCTGTTCTTCTTCTTCCTCTTCTCCTCATCCACTCCTCCAACCACACATTCCACCGCCTGCTTCTTCGTCTCTAACACTGATTAAACCAAAATTATGTCAACATTAAATTTTCCATACAATGTATGTATGAACAACTTTAGAACTTACCAGGAAACTGATCCAAATTGTAATTGTAGTAATAGTTGTAGGGCGACGGTGGAGAAACAAAGGTAGGAATGAGACTGCCACTATTCCACTCCATGTTTTTTATTTTGTTTTCTTGCACAGGTGTGTGTTTGTGGAAAATGGATGATATGGGTTAGTTAGAATATTGGATCCCACAGAGAAGATGAGAAGAAGAAAGGAATAGTACAGCAGTGGAGATGGAGGAGAGGTTAAAAAGAAGCAAAGGAAGGAAGGCAGGCAGGCAGGCAGGCAGGCAGGCAGGCAAGCAGGCTGGCTGGCTGGCTGGCTGGCATATATGTTGTCAGTCAAAGCAGTGATGAGCATGCACAAGTTGATCCCAATCCTCTTTGTTTTTCTTTCTCATTTGGGTTTTGCCTTTTGGTGATGATGATAGTGAAAAAGGTCATCAATGCCCAAACAAATTCATCATAACACGTTCCATATTCAAAACTTCTATGTAAGATACTTGTTGTCTTTGGCATTCTCCCCATATATGATCATGTTAAATATTTGTCTGATATCATCAATACGATCCCTTTCTACAAAAATTAAGTCTTGAAATTTCTATGATCGGTCACTCAAAATTCTCAAGATCACTCTCATTCGATTGTGATATTAGTTCAGAGAGCATACACGTTTTTTGTTTTATGCAAATAGGCAAGGATCCATCAAACCCTATATTTAATTGGTAAAAGAATCCATGTTTCTTTGACAACGTAGGGGGTTGGTACGTTAATAATTTGTTTTTGAGGTGGTACATCGTACTTGTTAAACCATTGTAATAAGTTAAGACTGTTCCAATAAAAGCGCTTGTTTTTATTACAAAAGCAACGTAACAATGCATTATGATGAAGGAACAAGTTGGAGTTTGATCCAGGAGAGGAACGTAACAGGCTCATTTTTTTTTTTTTTTTTTTTTTTTTATTTTTTTTTTTTTTTTTTTTTTTTTTTTTTTGTCTAAGAACACTACCACGAAGGAACAAGTTGGAGTTTGATCGTGCTTAGTGATGGCATCCAACCATTTTAATTTTAAATTTTCAAAAGTTTCTTGCACTTCTCCATCTTCTTCTCTAATACAACAGATAATACTTCTTTTAACTTAAACGGTGAGATCGGAGACACGTTTTAATACCCTTAAGGCTGATGGCGATATGTAATAGGCCAAAGTGAACAATATCTGCTAGCGGTGGGCTTGGGCTATTACAAATGGTATTATATCCAATCACCGGGTGGTGTGCTAGCGAGAAGGCTGGCGAAGGTGGATTATGAGATCCCATATTGGTTAGAGAGAGGAACAAAACATTTCTTATAAGGGTGTGGAAACCTCTCTCTAACAGACACGTTTTAACACCCTCAGGCTGATGGCGATATGCTAGCGGTGGGCTTGGGCTATTACAAATGGTATTAGAGCCAATCACCGGGCGGTGTGGTCCCCAAAGAGGGTGGATTATGAGATCCCACATTGGTTGGAGAGAGGAACGAAACATTTCTTATAAGGGTGTGGAAACCTTTCCCTAACATATACGTTTTAAAACGATGAGACTAACGGTGATACGTAACGAGCCAAAACAGATAATATCTATCGAGGATGACAAAAAAAATATCTGATCCAATGGTACAAAGACCCTTAGTTACTATAAAAAAACAAGACACGTTGGATTCATTTTCAACCTGGGTACAGTCTTTGTCGAGAATAATGATATTGTCCCAATAATGTAATAGCCGTTGTGTTGTATTAGTGAAAAGTAGGATTAGGCAAGGATCATAATTACATTTCTAACCTCACCTCTCACGAACTACGACAAAGCATTGTAATACCCCACCACTGAAGGCTGACCAAATACAAAAAGCCCTTCTGTCATTGGACAGTAACGTACCAATGCATGCATGCATGCATACATCAAACTTAATTTCCACCCTAAATTTTCACTCACTATCAAAACCATTCAAATAGGTAAAGGCTGTTCAAATAAAAGCCCCTTCCATCATTGGAAACCACCCTTACTCTCAACCGCCCCTACATATCGGTTCCTTATAAGCAATGTTTCGTTCCCTTCCCCAATCCACTTCTTGGGATCCAACATTCTTGACCCAAATCCACTGTGAGCAGATATTGTCTACTTTGACCCATTACGTGTCGTATTTGTTTAGATTGCTGTCAGTTAGTATCTAATTAAATCTCGGTTAGGAGTTAGATTTACTTTTGATTTGATTAGATTTGTTTACGGGTTTGTTACTAAATTTTCTGCAGATTTTTAGGTAGATTTTCTAAATATCTTTTTGTATTATCTGTATACATATAGAGCATTCTTGCTCTTCGTAGTTCATCATCTCATCAATCATTCAATCAATCCCTCTTTCACTAACAACTAAACTTAGTCGTACCAAAAGATTGGTAAATCCTCAAATATCGAACAAAGAACTCCAAGGAGTCAAGCCTCCTCGAAGGCAGTCAAAAATGACTAAGACTCCAAAGGAGTCGAGCCTCGATTAAGGGGAGACGCACTTTGTTCGAGGGGAGGTGTTGGATGATGGAAGTCCCACATCGACTAATTTAGGGAATGATCATGGGTTTATAAGTGAGGAATACTAACTGTACGAGGCCTTCTGGGGAAACCCAAAACAAAGCCATGAGAGCTTATGCTCAAAGTGGACAATATCATACCATTGTGGAGAGTCGTGTTTGTCTAACATGGTATTAGAGCTACGACTCTCCACAATCAATCCCTCCCTCTTTCACTAACAGTCCTCAATCTCACGGTTTTAAAACATGTCTACTAGGGAGAGGTTCCATACCCTCCAACTACCGATCAGCTCCTATGTTGTGATTTGGGTTGTTCTTTTTGAAGATGGCGATGGCGATGGCGATGAGGTAGGGGGGGTTTGAGGGTTTAATAAATGGGGGAGCTGCTCATGGAGGGTTCGGGGAGCTTCCGGTACGGTGCTGCTGCTATGAATGGAAAGTAACGTAACAAATAATGCATTGAAATGAGATTTCTTCCGTCAAATTTCAACAACTTCAAAACCATTCCACTAAGTAAAGGCTGTCTACATTATTGGAAAGGAACGTACAATGCATTATAACTACATTTCAGGTGCTCTACCATCTTCCAATTTCAGGTGCCCTGCAAATATCTCAGTACTCTTTCACCACAAACATAATCATATTTTATGTGCCCCAAGATGATGTTGACATAATATATCTTGCCTTTCCCTCCCCAGCTACCACTAAAAAGGACACAACTATTTTTGTTTTGCGTTTCTTGTTCCATTTATGTGTGCATTTGGACATTTCATTTTAGTTTCGTGTTCTAACTCTCATATCACACTATTCTATGCACCACATTTATCCCATCATTTATATGTAGTTTGTGTAATAGTTCATGACCAACACTTCTTATTCGTTTTAGCTCGTTACATATGACTGTCAACGTCTAATAAGGAGAGGTATTCACATTCTTATAACAAATATTTTGTTCACTTTTCCAAAGATCTCACGATCCACCTCTCTTCGGAGACTAGTGTCCTCTTTGGTACACTATCCGGTGTCTGGCTTTGATACCATTTATAACAATTCAAGGCCACCACCATCATTAATATTATTAGTTATATAACCGCTCAAAGTCACAGCCCACAGCTAATCTTATTTTGGGTCATAGAGACTGTAGAGTGTTGTTATAGAGTAGTAAACGACTATTTATAGTAAAAAGTTATAGAAATATTATGCCATAGATAAGTTATACCAAACCATGTACTATATGAAAATGAACCGACTATATTTATAGTCAATTGTTATAGATAGTAAAAGTATATATGGAAAATAAACTCTATATATATATATATTACAATCGACTATAAATAGCCGTTTACTATGTAGGTTCATATACACACAAGACTATTCTTATAGACGGTGGAAAATGATATATATATATATATATATATATATATATATATATATATATATATATATATATATATATANATATATATGACTATTCTTATAGACAGTGGAAAATGAACCTATATAGTAAACGACTATTTATAGTCAAGTGTAATAGATAGTACAAGTGTAATAGATAGTACAAGTGTAATAGATAGTAAAACTATATATTGAAAATGAACGTGTATAGTAAATGACGATTTATAATCAAAAGCTAGTAGACATGTATAGGGTAGATAAGATATATATATATATATGTATATGCATATATATATAGTATGTAGTATTGGGCAGGATAAGTTATAAACTGAAATCATATATATACCTCTTGCTATACATATGTTGTATTCTTTCTTGTTATATATACATGTTGTATTCTCTCGTTCTGTACATACTTATCAATATAAACTTTCGGCCAATATTTTTTCTTAATTTTCTCTCTTATGTTTTTTGAGTTCATCTAGATCGAGTGTGTATTGTTGTGTGATTCTAACAAATCTTATATACCATTTGTTACGCGTCTCTTAAAAAGAACAGGTTTCCTCACAGTTTCAAGAAATGTTTCGTTCCACCCTTTAGGGGACGTGGGATCTCAATCTCAGAGTAAGTGTGGTGAGAAGTAAAGAAAAATGGTTAGTAACATCATACACATTCTAAACCCCTTACTGGAACAGATATCAATGGAATGCTAACCGCTGTAGAGAATATAGAACCAAACAAAAAAAGAATAAGACATTCATTTCGTGGAGGTGTGTGCATTATCATTATAAGGTGAATTAAAATGGGAGGGTCAAAAATTGGAGACTGACAAACTTAAAAAGACCTCCCAAGTTCCTGGAAAGGATGGATGTCAGTCCTACAGTCACACGAGAGACTACTTATTCACTTACCATATTACATGTATCTTAAAACAGAGTTATTATTGTAAGTTTAAGAAAGCNGACGTGAGATCTCAATCTAAGAGTAGGTGTGGTGAGAGGTAATGAAAAATGGGTAGTAACATCATACACATTCTAAACCCCTTACTGGAACAGATATCAATGGAATGGTAACCGCTGTAGAGAATATAGAACCAAACAAAAAAGGAATAAGACATTCATTTCATGGAGGTGTGTGCATTATTATTATAAGGTGAATTAAAATGGGAGGGTCAAAAATTGGAGACNCGCGTCTCTTAAAAAGAACAGGTTTCCTCACAGTTTCAAGAAATGTTTCGTTCCACCCTTTAGGGGACGTGGGATCTCAATCTCAGAGTAAGTGTGGTGAGAAGTAAAGAAAAATGGTTAGTAACATCATACACATTCTAAACCCCTTACTGGAACAGATATCAATGGAATGCTAACCGCTGTAGAGAATATAGAACCAAACAAAAAAAGAATAAGACATTCATTTCGTGGAGGTGTGTGCATTATCATTATAAGGTGAATTAAAATGGGAGGGTCAAAAATTGGAGACTGACAAACTTAAAAAGACCTCCCAAGTTCCTGGAAAGGATGGATGTCAGTCCTACAGTCACACGAGAGACTACTTATTCAGTTACCATATTATATGTATCTTAAAACAGAGTTATTATTGTAAGTTTAAGAAAGCTAACATAATCTCCCAAGACAACAGCATTCCATTCAAAGATTTGGTTCCAAGACAACAGCATGTTGTTTGATGGTGATCAAACACTAAGAAAGCTAAACCAAAACTAATAAATTAAAGGTAATTAAGGGTAAGAAGGGCGGTGAGCATCCTCCTCAGCACCCCACCAGAATGGAGGAGGAGGAGGAGGACCTGAACCTGATATTTCAACCAAATCTTCCACCTTATTATTGTACGTGTAATTATTGGTACTGCTCCGAACCCCGACCGACGTGCTCTCCGCCGTCTCTTCGTCCGTGTAAGCCATCGACCCTTGAGGATTCCTGGTGGCTTCTTCTCTTAGCAGCAGCATGGTCTTTAGTTTCATTACCTGTTGCTTCCATCCAACAATGTTATTGTGCATGGAATATAACTAATTAAAGGAGATTTGAAAAAAGAAAGAAAGATAGAAACCTGTTGTTGAAGGGTGTGTTTTTGGTTAGAGATGGTGTCAAATTCTTGCTTGAGGGTGTCATAGAGATGCTGAAGCTGCTTAGTCTTCCAGCGAGCTCTTCTATTTTGGAACCAAATTGCAATTTGCCTTGGTTGGAGTCCAAGTTCCTTTGACAGCTTCATTTTCCTGTCAGGATCAAGCTTCACTTCCTCTTGAAACCTTCTCTCCAATGACTCCAACTGATCCGGACTCAACTTGGTCTTGGTCTTCTTCTTCTTCTTCTGATCCACTCCTCCAACCACACTTTCCTCCGCCGGATTCTTCCTCTCTAACACTGATTAAACCCCATAATGTTAAACAAAGATCAAATTTCCCATTTCGAGTTTAATTACTCGTGGGTTTGTTAGAAATCACGACTCTCCACAATAGTATGATATTATCCACTTTGACCATAAGCTCGATGTATTCCTTACTTATAAACCCATGATAAAAAATGGATTCCCTCGCAATAATCCTCAACAATCTTTCCCTGCCCCCAAGGCCTATGGAACCGTCGAACGTCGAACAGGGTTCAGAAGCTTTTGAGCAACATTTTAAGAAATGGGTTTAGGGAGAAACGTTTGGTATGATGATCCAAAATGGTTTGTAGAATGAAGAAAAGAAAAGAAAAGAAAAGAAAAGAAAATTACCAGGAAAATGATCCAAATTGTAGATGTAGTTGTAGTTGTAGCATGGAGTGTATGAAGATCGATGGTGTAGTAGTGGTGGAGAAAGAAGCTTAGGAGTGAGACTGCCATTGTTCCACTCCATGCTTTTTTCTTCAGTTTTCTTTTACAGAGAGGAAGAGAGAAAGAGGTTAAAAAGAAGTAAAAGGAAGGAAGGAAGGAAGGCAGCTGCAAGCAGAGCAGAGCAGAGCAGAGCAGAGCATATATGTTGTCAGCTAGAACAGGTGCAGGCCATGGAGGGTTGGGGGAATCAGTGGATTGGTTAAGGTGCGGCTAAACACACAAAGAGAAGAAGGGAAAGAGAAGTGAAAACGTGAATTGGTTAAGGTTGGCAGACTAGAAGGGGAAGCCCTATTAATGACCGAAAGAGATTGATCATAACATCAACCCCTCTCTCTCTCTCTCTCCCCCAATGTACGACGCTCCGTCAGTCACAATGGGACTCACAAAACCCTAACAAACCACTCATCAATGGCAATGGAAGTAGCTAGTTTAATTTTGACTACCAATGGTTACCAAATATGTGACTCCTACTCTAACCCCCAACTCCTCCACTAGATATTGTTTGATATTGTTTTCTTTTGTTTCTTATGTATCACCGTTAACCTTAGAATTTTAAAAGCGGGTCTAGCCCTATTCCGACTAATGAAAGGTTTTAAACCTTTACTTACAAGGAATTGATTCGTTCTCCTCTCCAACTGATGTAAAATCTCACCCTCCACTCTTCTTTAAGGTCAAAGAGGACAATATCTACTAGCGGTAGATTTCGACTGTTACTGGTAATTGATTGTTTTGGTAGAATTAGATGCATTGAAACACATTAAGTGATTGGTGGGTTAGATATGAGTTAGTATTGGATGGTAAGGATGAATTAGAATTGAACCGATTGAAATTAATTGTCGAAAGTATGATAAATGATTGAAGTATGCATGTATGCCTAATTCTGATGCTTTACGAAATATCAGGTAAATTAGGCAAGTTATAAGCATGCTAGGTGATGCAGTTGTACAATTTACTATACCCTTATTATCCATGATTTACCATTTCTAATATGATTATGTCTAGGTCAGCATAGTTAAGGACTTGCTAGCTTATTCTGAACGGTGGACCATCAAGACGGGGCCCACTTAAAATTTTAGTGATTGATATATGAAATGACATGAGTATGTTCCTATGTAGGGATGGCGAGAGATTTACTAGCTTACCTTCAAGCGTGGACTGTCAAGGTAGGGTCCACATAGTGCATTAGTGAATTGTGATATGTAAGATAATGCGATCACGTTATTATGCGGGGTGTGAGAGGTTTACTAACTTATCCTTAAACGTGAATCATCAAAACAAGGTCCACATAGCATTTGATGATGATCAATCAGAGGGTCGTGCCCTAGATATCAAGTATGCGAGTGGTTTGAAAATTATCTACTGGGAAAAGTAAAGAGCTAACTATATTATCCTAAAAATTCGAGCAACCCTAATGAAAACGATGAGATCAAATAAGTTAGATTATGAGAAACAATAAGTTCCAAGGAGCTAGATTATGAGAGACGACAAGCTTCTAAAAGCTAGAGTATGAGGAACTGTAAGCTCTTAGGATCTAGGCTACTACGAGTAATGATAAACTTAGAGGAAATAGATTCTCTAGGTTGAGCTCAGGTTAGATGCTAAGTTCAAAAACCCCCCTGACTTTAATATTTAGCACTTAAGTATGATATAAGACTTACGCGCTATATCATTTAAGACTTACGAATGATTAACGAATAACGAAAGAAGAATGAGATTAGATTTAAGAAAGAAAAGGAGGAGGACCAACCTCGAAGGTTGGGTTGAGTAAAAGAAATAGTGCTTAGAAAAGAGAGTTGGAATAGAGTGTAAGAGTGAGTGGTCCATCTATGAACAACAGAGAAGCTGTGATGGAGAAGACTGTTGTATGTAAAGCAAGTTAAAACCTAAAAGGAAGGAGAAAATGAGCTAAAACTATGTGAATTGATTGCTGAATGGTGCGAGAATTAAGACAAAATTAAGAGAGGATGAGATTACTTCACCCACAAGGGATGCACTGTGGGGATGTCTGTGCGCAGGCGGCGCTGTAGGTGGGCTGAATTTATAACTCCATAAAGCAAGCAGCACCAGCATCAGCATCAGCACCAGCACCAGCACCAGCACCAGCACCAACGCCTCACCTGGTCCACCAGTCCACCACCCTACTCGGCTACTCCTCCTGCTTCACCACATTCTATCTCTCTCTAAACATTTCTACCACACCCATACAAAAATTTTATCAGTCAATATATGCTCATGGCTTTCAAATCCTTATTCATTTGTTTCGAAATATTATTTTGTCAAGTACATTATCATCAACTTATATCTATTACGATTGGAGAAGAGATTTGTGTTAAAATGAGTAATTTAAATCCTTGATTAGGTGGGATTCACAAACATTATACAACAATTATCCTTTCTCTCTCTCTAAACTAATCAAACCAAATCCAATTCAATCAATTAATATTATCTTAGTTTTCTTAAATCTTACAGTTCTAAATTATTTTCGAATAATAAACATCAAAGTAAATATTACTATTTATTGGTTGTTATTGGTATGTAGTAAAAATAAAATAAAAAATAAAAAAATATATAAACTATTACTCAATTTTATATGCGCATGCGCCATTTATTAATATCATTTGGCATATAGTCATTGGTCTGTATGATTCTTATGGTCCCTTACTAATTACTACTGTAAATGTCAGACATGACCCTTAAAGCTTATAAATGACTTGCAATAAGAAAAAGGTATATAAATGACTTACAGTCCACTGGTGACTTCATTGCTTAGGTCGGGTCTTCAACAACTGTTCTACAATATGATTTCAAAAGAGAATGGCACAGATTTTTCTATAGCAACATGTAAATCTCAAAACTACAAAGAAAGAACAATTCAGTGCATGATCAAGAAATGAAACTACCCGGAAATCATGAATATGAATTGGGCATTGGTTGAACAAGAAGTTGTGAATAAATTAAGATTTGCCATGTACACCATGGCTTCTAAATTTGGGAAAGTTAACAATGTTTTCTTGAGTCATTTTACATTTTCTCACTTATCAGATCTCCTCAATCTCCAACAAAACCATGTATTAATTCATGATTATACCTCATATGGTGGTGGATAGCACCAAGAGAACGGTCACTTCAAAAAATTAGCAGAAAAAATCTGGAAAGGTCATTTCAATCTTCGAGCTCGATAATCTTTACCACTGATGCGTCCCCAACCTTCTGACAAACAACAACTCGGTCATGCGACTTAATTACTCCATATGCTTTCCCATGATCCAGAGCAACCTTTAGAACTGACTCATTTGTTGCGCTAGTAGACTCCGCCTACCACCAAGCCATAAATACAATGCGAAACCATAAATCAGTTGGGAGTCCATTGTTAATATGCATTGTAGTACACATGGGAAAATTTCCCTGTACACAAAGTTCTTGATAAAATAAATGCACATTTCTCGCGTCTATATGATTATTTATCATGCAAGTCCATAATAAATGCAGCCATTCATTCATTCTCAACAAAGGGCCCCCCTCATTTATTGATGACTTCAAACCTTTTCTAGAGGTTTTGTTCCATTGTATATCCTACCTACATTGTACTTGCACATGCTCCTTTTCTGGTTTCAAGTGAAGGGCCCAGAAAATCACAATTAATTTTGTTCAAAAGCAAAACAGGAATAGACCAACAATCAAATCCTTCTGAATAATTTCGAAGCTAAAGCGTCTACTTTTACCAGCCTGACCTTATTAAAGTATCACAAATGAGAAAGCAGATTCAGATATAAAACTAAAAGCATCATTTACACTATCCATCATGTAGAATAAATGGAAAACGGAACTTACAGGATGTCGTGGATCAGCAAGCATAGGGAAGAGGCCTCTTACTATCAAAGACTGCCTAGCCTGAAATAGACCAATACCAAATAACACGTCACCAAAAATAGAAATTACCAATTTAAGTAGTTAAAACAACAGATCCAAAATTTTGCCGTTTTGGGAAATGTTTGAAATCAATGACACGAAGTGCAGATAATAACAGATGATAGTTAATCTGATGTCATTCAGTTTGATCTATACAAATACACGACTTCTTATTGCACGTTAATACTTACCTTAAAACAAAAGAGAGAATTATACAATCCCTTCTACACATGCCTAAAGTATGGATAACGAATATCCAACAACCATGTAGAACAAATGATACACAAGCAAATCCAAGACATGAAAGCAGAAACTATATAGGCCGCACATATCATAATTATTTTAATCGCCTTTGAACATAAACTTTGCCGGGATGAATCTGAGACTGTATATCAATTCTAATACATAGTCAATAAGTTTGAATACCGATTCCTCTTCAGCATTCTGATAATTGTTTTTGAAAAGCACAAGAAAAAGAGGCCACAATAGCAAGACAGCATTGAACAGTTCACCGACTAGTAGCTAGAACTGAGGTAAAATGCATAAAAAGGCTCCCTTACTAAATCCTCAACCACTCCAAGAGCGGGAAATTTTTATTTGTTAAAATATGTGTATGAATCACTTAATGAGATGACAGCAGTGGGAAACAACGGCACAAAATGATACAAGGCATACCTCAAATGCTCCAGTAAAGCTCCACCTTAACTGATTTGTCTTCAGCCTAGGAATGACAACAGATATAACCGGCATTGTGGGCCTATATTTAGCAATTAATCTGCATATTTGTATAGTAGCAAGTTTAGATCTCTGAAATAATTGGCTACAAAAATTGTAAAAGAACTTCAGCTTGTTTGGAGACCAACACTGGATTCCCAAACTCTGATACCTTGCAGCTCTTCCAGATGAAGTGAAGCAAATAATAACTGAAGCCTTCACCTTAATGGCAGCCCTGACCTAAAAACAGAATAAACCTATTGCATATGAAAACCATGGTAGAACTACAACAATATAAAAAGATCATTGCTAAATCCATTGAAAAGAATATGTACAATAACCAGAATTATAAGTCAGTACCGCTGAGGAGGCAATGGATTCCAAGTGAGACATAGGTTCCCCAACAAATTTGACAGTTTTCTTGAAGTACAAGTCTTGATTGAACACCTTATCAGACTGCATTTTTTTAAACGAGAGCACCCAGGGAGCAAGAAAGTATAAATACTTCGAAAGAGAAAAAATAAATAAAAATTATACAGATGATGATAAATCCACAAATCCTTCAAGTTTACAATAATGACTCTCTTAGTTCATCCATTAGGCCTAGCAGAGAGCGGTCAAAATTCACATGTATCTTTCTCCCAAAAATTTTAAAATGTTGACTAAATTGCAGGGTATAAACTCAAGAACAAAAATACAAAAGCTGAAGAGAACAAGTACCATCAAGATCTCCAAATATTACGTGTTTTTTACCTCAGCACAAATCCTACCAACAGTAGAAATAGTCTCTACTGGATACAGTCCACGCAAAGTCTCAGCCCCCAGAAGAATTGCATCACTCCCTGTATCCGTGAGAATAGTGTTAATGTTATGGAACTTCAATGAAATCATTCATGTCAAAAGATATTCCAAAGAATCACTCAGATCACACAAACTCTTAAATAGTTTGAATTCATAAATAAAATTGGCATCCCTTAAATAGGTTACAAATAACCAACATTGGTATTCGTATTCCTATTGTCTAACATTCTGTCCACATTTCTAATATTTCTCGACATTTAATCAACATTTTCACATTATTTTGGGAAAAGAAAAATTTTCCCTCATATTGATGACAAATCCTTTGATTTAAGAAAATGTTGACAAGTAAATGGAAACTTAACTCCATAGAAATAATTAATATAAGCCAAATAAAATAGAAGTTAAAAATGAAAGAAAGAGGGAGAAAGAGAGTAATTGAGAACCAATTTTCAAGGAGTACACCTGTATTTTAGGCTGTAAACCAACGATTTCAGGACAAGGATAAATATCATAAAAACTAAACAAGGTATACATTTCATGTATGACTTACCATCAAGGACCGCATTTGCAACATCAGTAGCTTCTGCACGAGTAGGTCTTAAATTGTTCGTCATACTGTCCACAACACGAGTAACCACGGCAGGCTTTCCAGCCATGTTACACTTGTAAAGTGCAGCTTTCTGAAATAAAAACACCTGCAACATATGGAGAAGTGATCAGGAAGAAGTCTATCATAAGTAATAGATCCTTATGGTCACAAGTGAGAGAAAAATAAAGATCGGATCAAGACCATCAATAAGTGAAAAGGATTTATGAGGAGAATATTGTAGTTTATTTTGAGATTGTACAGAAGGAAACTACCTTCTCGGGTGGGAGGTCGATACCCAAATTCCCACGGGATAGAATAATACCATCTGCCTCTTGTAGAATCTCATCAAAATGGGTTAATCCCTACAAAATGGATCATGGAAATATGAAAATGTGCAAATTATCATGAATATACCCATAAAGCTAAAAATGACTAACCTCCACAGTTTCAATCTTGGCAAAGATTTGGGTTTGGCTAAGGTCACCTAACTTAGAAAGGAATTCACGAGCCTGTATACAACATAAAAGTCATCTATGTGACTTAAATGATCTAGTAAGAGAGGCGAGAGAGAGAGAGATTAATGTAAGGGAATATACTTGTCGAACATCTTCAGCATGTCTAGTATATGATAATGAGAGGAAATCAATTTTGTTTTGCACTCCCCAACTAGAAATAACCTGAAATTAACACAATAAGCAATGTTAACTGTTAAGTACCAATGGTTGGTAATCAATAAAGTCCTCAAGGAAAATGACAAAGTGCAAATCAGAAAGTTCACCCACCTCCTTATCCTCCTCAGAAAGTGTAGGAAGATTAATATGAATTTGAGAGCCATGCAAAGTGAACAGTGATCCAGCCAAAGTGGCAGAGTTCTTAATTACACAAACAACATCATCGCCTTTGACTTCAGATACCTGATCATGTTGACAGCAAAAAACACAACCATGTACAAAGTCATTTCTTCGACATGATATTCAAAAGAAGTCTGCAATAAAGAATATTATGAATTTTATGTGGTAAACCGTAAACTATATTTTCCTAACTGGAAATCCTCCAGACAAGTACATATTCAAATCTCACACAAAAACATGAAATGAAGCCACAATCTAGAAGAGCCATAGTTTTAACGTGTAACTCTGAACTAACTAAACAAGGAGGAAAAGAATTGGTAACAGATGCTAGAAGTTTTCCTTACCTCAAGCCATGCAGAAGTTGATTCACTTCCAGTGAAAAGGTACTGACCCACGAAAATAGTGTCTCCTTTCTTCACAGCCTGCAAATAGTATTAACTTTCTGATGAAAATCACTAAAATCAATCGAAGTTGAACGGCCAAGTTGGAGAACTATATAATTCATAAAAATTGCACAATTTCAGATGTGCTATAAGCAATCGGTAAAGTTGGAAAGAAAAGAAAACGAATATTGAATGAGACGTTTGAATTAAATTAGATTAATTTCTCGAGTATTACAGATTTGTTAGTGAAAGCCTATTTTAATAAGGCATCACAATGACATCAAGAGACCAAGTGCTAACTTCCAACAGCAAATCCAACTAACAATGCCAGACTAAATAACATCGAACTCATTATTACTCTAACAACAAGACAGACTTCATGAAAATAACAGCAGTACGAAGTTGATACCTTTGAAAGTCCTGTAAAGTTAATAGGCAAGAGCTCTGAAGTCGCCTCAAGATCTTGATTGGGTGTAAGGACGACTATGGCATCTTCCTGAAGTGAAATGGATTTCTCGGTTTTATTTATTACTTGCAACTCAGGGCCAACTGTGTCAAGCATAACCTGAAAAGAGCAGAAAGGCATCGCATCAGTTTTTCCCCTTTACAACTATAACATACAGCGCAAGGCTTTCTTGATTGGGTGTAAGGACGACTATAACTGTAACATACAGCGCAAAGCTTCTTGGTGATCTTCACGGCCGCTTTCAAATTTTCCAAAGTCTCCTGATGATATTCAGGGTTACCCCATGAAAAGTCGAAACGAGCAACTATCACAAAGAAAACAAAAGTAATTGGAATTTAGAAACACAAACTATCAAAATAAGCCATGAAAAGGGGCAGATTCGAAAGGAGAGAAAAAAAAAAACAATAAGCATACCCGACATTCCAGCCTTCAGACAACCAGAGATTATCTCAACAGATCGAGACCTTGGACCAAGAGTCCCAACGATCTTGGTCATAGCAGGAAAGAAACTCTGATGAAAAAAAAAAAAAAGAAAACCATCAATAAAAACAAACAAAATAACAACGATGAATCGCGAGTGGAAAGAACATCTTTACCCCCGAAAAGAAAACAAAAACAATCGAGAACGACACATATCAGGTATTGAGAATGAAATAAAACAGCTTGATAGATCCAAGAGGAATCGAGGACATGAAAAGGGTAGGGAAACTTACAGCCTTGGATGGCTCAAGGATGGAGGCCATGCGAATAGGCTCCTCGAGAAGCAAGTGATTGGAATGCATCTTGGATGAGTGTAATCGGCGGTGATGGAGAAGAACTTGAAAGAAGAATTAAAAACAGAATTGAAATCGGAGGAAGAAGGGAATAAATCAACAATCGAAGGGAGGATCGTGGAATATGCCTTGGGGATGAAACACTTTCTATCTCGGAGTCAGAGAGCGGAACGAGAGAAAACCTGGTTCTGCGCTTTCCACAGGAAACTGCCAACCAAATTCCGAATTATATTTTTCAACTTCTCTTCCCTTACTCTTTTCTTTTACCAATCTCGCGAAAAATTCACTTCAGAAATTCATAACAAAATTATAAAATTACTCTTCTGACCTACTTGTGGTTAGAATTGGGATACGTGGAAGATATTGATTCTTCGTTAGGGTTAGAGGGTAAAATTGTAAAACCACATTTTAATTAAAATAAAATAAGTATTGAGCAACTTTAATATTGGACCAATTCAAGTGATTGTAGGGTAATATTTGATGAATATAAATTAATTTTTTAAAAGGGCTTAGGGACACGAGATTGAAACTAGCATGTCTGCGCCCACTGGTTGAAGGCTCCCCATGGCTAAAGGATTTTGGAGCGGGTTTCTAACATTTAAACTTCCTCCTAAGGTTTTTAAAACGCGTTTACTAGAGAGAGATCTACACATTCTTATACAAAATAAATAATGTTTCGTTTTCCTATCCAACCGAGGTGGAATCTCACAATTCACCCCTTGAGCCCAATATTTTCACTGGCACTCATTCTCTTCTCCCATCAATGTGGGAACCCCCAATCCACTCCTTTGCTGACACACTACCTTAGCCTCCTCGCTTGCATCTCGTGTCTAGCTGTGATACCATTTATAACTCTTCAAGTCCACTGTTAACATATATTGTCCTTTTTTGTCTTTTCCTTTCAGACTTCCTTTCGAGATTTTTAAAACGTGTCTGCTAGCAGAGATTTCCACACCCTTATAAAAAAAAAATGAAGAATGCTTCATTTTCCTCTCAACTGATGTGGGATCTCACCGTAACCATACTATTGCGGGAATATGTAAAATGTTCGATGTCCTTACAAGTGGTATTAGAGTCATGATGGAATTATATTAAAAAAGAATAAAATAATATGGCTGTCGAGATATTTCGAGGGTCGAGTAATATCAGAATCATGTCCATAAATTAGTCACGTGGGAAGAATCGTTTGTACTTTGGTTCTTTCCCCTTTTTTAAAATAAGTGTGTGGAGTTGCCATTTCATTTGTTAACAGGGCTATCATTTTCTATGCTTTTTTTTATATCACATCACACTCTCTTATTGTTCCTCTAACTTAAAAAAAACAATTCCTTTTAACCCTGTACTATGTTATATTACGTCATTATTTGTTTTTTCAATATATATATATTTTACTTTTTAAAAACAAATATCTTAATTTCAATGATTTAAAATTTTAATTTAGTTCATATGCTATAATTAACTTGATTGTAGAAGTAGTTTTTTTTAACACCCAAACAAAATATTAACTATTTTTATTAAAATATTTAACTTTAAAGGGTATTTTAATTTAAAAATATTAATGAAAACATAGAAATACATTTGAAATAAAATATTAACATAAATAAATAATTTCAAATTATCGCGAAAAAATGGAGTAATTGGTGTGGATGCGGTGAGAAATTGGGGTGCTGTGAAACCGCGCCGCGGAAACTTGCGTAACACGTAAGCGTCCAAATGCGCACAAATCTAAATTATAAAAACCCTACTAGAGTTTATTAAAAAAAAGGGAAATTAATAATAAATTTGTAAATTTGATGAGGTGTCTCAATCTTGACAATAATGCCTTAAAAGTTTATTCCATTTTTTTTTACCTTATATATGCCGTTATAATTCAACAAAAAGCAATAAAAATATTTTTAAAAAAACTCAATTCATTCAATAAATCAAATTTTGCGTAAAAAAACAACCATTTAAAACTTTTTTTAAAAAAATAAATAAACCATTTAATAACTATTCAAATATTATATTAATGATGGATATGGTCAGCTTTGTTTTTCTAAATATTATATTAATATCATTAAAATATTAAAAGAAAAAAGGAAATTTATGATTATTTTTTAAATTTAAAAAAAAAAAAAAAAAAAGTTTATGATGAAGTTCGTCGTTTAGCGTAATTGCTGAATTGAAAGTTCTGGCATCCTTACATGTGCAAAGATGACAAGGCTGGCAATTTTCATGTGAGGCCAACAGTCACTATATAAAGAAAGGGAAAGTTTGATTATCAAAATTAATAATTAAAAAAATGCAACTAACTTTTCATTAAGTATAAAGATCATACCACTGATGTTCAAGCAATTTTCACCTGCATTTGTGTATGTCATCTACACCAAACGCACTTCTCAGAACATTGGAATGTAGTGAATTCCAAGTACCCACAATGATGCCACACGCCAAAGCTTGCTGCGCATGTTTTGCGGCCAATCGGTGAGCTTCCAAAACTTTGTCATCTCCAAGGAGATTTCTGAGAGCCTCTGCAAGGTCCAGCTTTCCATGAACCTGAATCAGCTGAATATAAGTGAGATTTCAATACTAAAGACCAGTCAGCAATGGTCAAGGAAGAAAGTTCAGATCTTTTAAGAAACATTTGTTTTGCTACTTTCTACAGCTACGCCAGGAAGAGCCAAGTTCAATATTAAAATAACATAGCCATTGTTTCGGAGATTTGTAATGAGTTGTAGTTTGAGCCTCATTGGTAATTTTAATTTTTTTTAGAAAAAATAACAGCATTTCATTGAACTAATCAAATATATAAAAGGGGAGGAAGTTGCATAAGACCTTCCCAATTGTCTAAGAAATCAGCAGTACAATTACCAAGTGATAACTATCACCTTTAGTTTCTTATAGAAGCAGGCATCGACATAGTTACCCTAATGGAGAATGGTGGAAAATTTCACACCAACTATTCATATGAACCCGTCATCAAACCAGAAGAACTATCATCCAAAATCAAATTAACCGGCATTTGAAGGCCGTATCAAGATCTTAAAGTTAAAATCCCAACAGTTAATACTTGGAATCTTGGACTAATATGGGATAGAGGACCAAACTTGAAATATTCCAATGACTCAAAGAAAACGTCCAATATCTGAATCCAAGTCAGAGAATTCCTTTCAGAGAAATAAAAGGGAAATGTAAAGAGGTAAAATATTTTCTGTTCACCTGCAAAACTGACATTGGATTAAACTGCTGCATTTTAGCCACCATGCTTGAGAAATGGGCAATATATGGACCTGGCAGAGGAAAAGGAACAAGTCCCTGAGAACAGGACATTTAAGGATGATGAGTACAGATCATAAAGACTACGGCAGCAAATACTCACCAGTCAAAACAGCACAACCAGCTGCAGCAGCTTCTGATATGTTGTGACCAGCAAGACCAGGCAAGAAGGATCCTCCAACCACAGCAATGGAAGTTATTCCATACAAATATCTTAATTCACCTAAATTGCACGTGGAAATCACATTAGAAGATTTATCCAAAAGTAACCAATACACCCCTCCTAAGCTTTGAAACTAACAGTACAAGATCCAGAAAATATATTTATTCCTTGGGCCCACAAAATCAGATGATAAGATTTGACTGTGGCATGCCATTGATGTTAAAGTTACTCTGAAATGTACAGTTGCTGATTTACAAGAAATTCATCACAATTGTAGTTAAATGCTCCTTTTAAGAATTCTCAGTTTCAATCGGTGCCTCTTAAAAGATGTTGCTAAGTTCCTATAAGAATGTCCCTCAATGAATTTCTGGAAGGAGATTTTTCAAAATCCTTAATTTGGTATATATGGTGAGAAAGAAATGGTAAAATTTACCGTTCAAGCAATTAGTTTCCTCAATTACCCTTTTTGCATTTCTACTTTTGATGGAAAATACCTTTCTTACCAAAACATAAAGAAAGAAAGTGTATATATTATGTGTCTCATTCATTATGGGTCATCATCCTATCTGAAAAACTTGACCAGAGGTTTTCCCTCTAAAGCTATGGACATGGCCCTCTATCTATTCAGTACAATAATTAACAAAGCTCATAGGCTGTATCTTTATATACCTAGTATCCTAGAAGCTCACTTCTAAAGAGAGAGAATGAATCCAAGAAAACATTCGAATGAAACACCATATGGTATCGATATTGCATACCTAATGTGTCTACAACATATACATTCGTTCCTGATGTGATGTTTTCACCTTGAGATCTCAAAGCTACATTCTGCCCTTCTTTCTGCATTTCCTGTGCTAATTAAAATGGCAATACCAAAATCAAACCTGGAGCTAATCGTCATTATAGAGCCCCACATATGTCAAAGGTTATACTAACGAAGAAAATTAACAAGTAAAATTCCAGTCTCGTATAGTTGTTGACATAGAATGGTCATTTATAGATATTCCATTACCAAACCTTTTGCTTCAAATATAGTCGTTGATCAAAGAGTTAATTCAAGGATTTTTTTCCCCGCATCAAGTATCTTTCACATGACTCGCAGCATATTTAACTTTATAGAACTCTTTGAGGGCATAAACATCTCAAAGAAAATGAATGAAAAAACCCCACATTATATTTAATGATCGAAGTAATTGGTGAGACTGACAAGACTTTAGTAACAGGAGCTACCAGACATAACTGTATCTTTCATAAAAGGTTGACTAATTATCATTATCAATACTGTGTAAAACGCACAAAAACGAAGTATAAGAAACCTACTAGAGCAATCTCTTTTCCATGCAGTGGATGTCGAGGTACAATAATAGTGACTAGATTTGGGTGTGCTTCTAAGAGCATTTTGTGAACTTCAAGTATAACTGCAGAATGAGAAACGTAACGAATATTAATTTCATTACAGGGCATTAAAATTCATTTCTATGTTCTGTTACAGCAATGCATGATTTTGCCACACACGTTCAACTCGCCTATTAGGATCTCCAAAACAAAAAACTAATGTTCCAAGATACCGCTATCGAACTATTCAACTATGCACTTACCATCATAATAGAGCTCATCATCAAGAAATATTAACTCGAGAGAGATTGCATAAAGTAAACAATATGCCAAATTTAAAACACATATCAAAGTGTAAATTGCAAAAGCATTTGCGGCATTTCTCTATGGATGCAAAAGCTAAGGGGAAATAACTTGCTCTTTAGCAGATTTGAACAAGAAAATCATAGAAATGCCACAGCATCAAAACTAACATTAGAAGTAGTTATGCATGCATAACTTGATTTTATGGGAGAAAATAAAATATAGGAGAAATTAACCTTCTTCTTCGCCTCTATGTATGGATGAAGCCATCCAAACTTGTCTTTGGGCCAATTGTGCTCTTAGGTCTTCAACCTTTTTTATCTCTGCCACTGACATTCCAATATCTTCAACGGCTGAAAAGAAAATCAAAATCCAACCGTAATTTATAGTTCAAATAGCAAAAGCACGCTGATCGAATTCAGTGAAAGTAATAGTGAAAACAATGTGGTTTGATGTTTTTATTAAAAAGGTGATTACACCGATCCCATTCTTGTCCAATAACAGTTGACAAACCAACTGTGCATTCATTACATAAAACATAATTTTTGTTCCACCATATTAAAAGAAAAGGGTTGATTATGTACCAAATTTCAGATCACCAGCAAAACTGATGATCGGTGGTGGAGCCTGCAGTAGCTGGAACCGGATGGCCTGTAGGTTGCTCTAAAACAAAAAACAAGATAAATGACACAATTAAAAAAAAAAAAAACAGTTATAATAAGAAAAGTTAGAAGGTCCATACCAATGGGAGAATCAATGAGAACTTTGATAGCATTAAAGAAATCAGGGGAATAAACACTGGAATTGACCAATGCTTAAAAGACGTAGCTGACATCCGAGCATTTAGCAATGCCATAGTAATCTGAAGAGAGTAAGGGCGAATGTAAAAATCACACGCATCAATACCAAATTTGACTTTCTGAGGTAGAATCATTTAAAATAGAATAAATATTATTAAAATAAAACGATGCCATGATCAAGATAATCATGTCTAAATGAGAAGACACAACTTACACCATGCTGTGAAGCACCCAAGATAAGATTAGGCCAAAGTTCACTCTCCATAAGAATAATAACTTTAGGTTTCCAATGTGCAATGAAAGTGTCTATGGCAGCAGCTGTATCAAGTGGGGCAAACTGATTTGTACAAAAAAATGTGAATACCATGGAAAGTAAATCTGGATAGCCTAGGGCATGTCAAAACCACAAAGTACAAAAATGATTAGTTTTAAGAAAGGAAAAATGTGTCACCTAGGCGATAGAGAGAGAGAAAGAGAGAGAGAAGAATATAATATTTTGGATTATTATACTTTGAAGTTATTGTGTACTGAGTGTCAAACAACTAGGAAAATAATTGAAACCAAGAAGTTTCGATACATGGCAAGAAATATTCTCACCGATCTGGATCACATTTAGATATTAAGAACGTGTTAGTTGTAAACATAATCATGCTTTGACAAATCGAACTTCTTAAGAACAGTAAATAGGTAAACATGGGGTAAATTTGAGGATTTATAGGTTTTGTGGTTAAGCAATTTCACTGCATTCCTCTTGGCCCTACATCCCATAATTCTCCAAGAAAATAAAACAGTCAACAGACAGCAACTCTATGTGCTCAAGAAAAAAAAATGTTCTTCATCATACATCAAACTGAAGTGTTAACCATTCCACTGAAAACATGCGGTATCACTCAATCGGAAGAAATGTTTTAGAAAAATACAGAGGGGTACTTCATAAACATAAAGGACCAGCATTACATGCATCGTTTCAGATCTCTATTATGGGAAGAAAATTGATCCAACAACACTTTCGGTTAAGAGAGGGAATGAAAAATGAGTACCTGATATATGACACCGGTAGGAAGACAATTCTTCACTACCTGACTGCACAAGAAGAAAATATAATTAGGTCGTCTTATAGGCTTTTCATGTTCCCTTCTATGTATAGCTACATAATTCTGTCCAGAAACGATACTAGTGTTCCTATTTTCAGCTAAGCTTATAATTCCACCATGAAAATCAGGTCGGATTTCTCCGTGAGAAATGCCTAGAAAGTAAGCACTCGCTCGTTTACAGAAAAGAAGAACTAATAATGTCAAAACTTAAAAGAGAAAATCAAATAACATCGATTCTTACAAGGCAGAATAAGTGGTTGTTGTCATCAAAATGTTCAAATCAGGCCTCCTCAAAATACATTGCTTGATTATAGGAATCGTAGCCAAACTTTCTCCTGCACAACGCATTATGGTTGATTCCGAATTTCTCTGTCTGGAGAAGGAAATGGTATGGTAATAGAGAACAAACCTAAAGAGACGGCGTGAAACCAGAGAAGTGGACCGGGAGGGCGAGCATGGGAAGGGCGACCAAGACGCTCCGGCCATCGGAGAGGGTGCTCGAGGCCACGAAGCACTCGCCATCGGAGATGAAGATACAGCAATGGCGACAGTCCGTAGCTCAACGCTCTATATACCTTGTAAAGTATCTTCCCCTTCGTTGCCGCCATTCTTCCGATCTGCTGCAAGAATCCGTGCCGGTAATCGAGAGAGAACGACAGGTTGATTCAACACAAACATGGGCCCTTATGGGCCGTTAAGTTGGCCCATATCACCTTCTTGGTCCAAGTCACATGAGCCTTTAAATGAAGTCCATTAGATTCAAACATAACCAAAACAGGGAAAATGGAAGATGAGAACACGACCAACGGTTCTTCCCCTCAGATCTTCGCTTCACTGGAACCAATCATTGAAGAATCACTACTGGAAGATACCTGGAAAAACTCGATGCCAAATTATATGGCGGTGGCTCCGTCGACGCCAATATCAATTCTACCGACAACAACCGAAGACTGGGATGCTTTTTTTGATGCGCCACCGCCGCCTTCTCCAAAACGACTACGAACAAGCATTGACATTCTTGCTTCAATGGGTACGCAAAGATCTTCAGAAAGCTTCATTCTTTCATGTTTGGTTATATCAAGAACTAAAATTTCTTCAGAAAAGATGGTTCTTTTGAAGGCGAAATAGCTTTTTCCGGCGACAACTTAAAACAAAATATAATCCACATTTACCCCGGCCAGGTAAGACCTACAATCAAATGTTCTTTTCAAATCTTGAACTTTAATGTCAGATCAAAACTCGAAAAGGGAAAGCTCAAAGATCACAATGTTATCAATGGTATCAAAGATAGATATCGAGCAATGTGTCAATGAGGAGTCTGAGTTCAGAAAAAGGTGGACAGAGTAGGTGTGCCTGTAAGGACACTGAATTTCGAACGAGTGTCAGAGGTGTTACATTTAATCAGTCTTTTTCTACTTCTATTGGGTAATGCAGGACATTGTGGAAAAAATCATGTCATTCTGTAAAGAGGGTCATCGGGTAGCTACAGTTTTGAGAGCCGATGCCGAAGCGACAGTTTCAAGTGCCACCCTTCGTGGACCTGCAAGCGAAGTCGCGTTGGAGGTAATCAAGGGGCAAATTAAACTCATGAATTGTCTTGGAAAGAGATGAATCAATTTCGATTTTGTGTAGGGTCGGTTCGAAATACTGTCAATAACAGGGAGGTTTGTAGCTAGTGAATGCGAAAGCGCAGGCAACGGTGGAGCAGGAGGCCGCCTTCACTTAACAGTGTCGATGGTTTTGCAGGACGCGAGGGTCATCGGAGGCACTGTCGTTGGTCCATTAATAGCGGCTACACGCATGCATGTTCGTATACATTGTCTATGACATGTTTGAGAATGCTCTGTTTCAAAATCACTTCCATTTGCTACTCATTTTTTGCAGGTTGTGATTGGAACATTGGACCCAGTTCCATATAAACCAAAGACTGAGATCAATTTAAACATGACACCACCGTCGTCACCATCTTCTACCTAGAATTTTTTCGACAGCTTTTTCGATGATGTTTTTTTTTTTTTTTAATCTTGTATTATAAAAAAATTTCTTGAATTTTGAACGAAAATTGAGAATTTCTTAATTTTACTCTTCGTTCAAGCTAGCCTTCAGCATCGTCGGAGCCGGCACCTTCGTTTCTTCTTCTTGACCGGAATCCGCCATGGCCGCCGCCCCTCTCAACTTCTCTTAATGCCCACAACTTTCTTCTCCCTTCAATATCTATTTTATGGAACAAGGACAGACATTTATTTTGGATGCTTACAAAAGGCATTGACTATACATGTCCTATATTAATAGGCTTAGCAAGCCCCAACCTACCAAAAGTCAATTAAATGATTTCATGTAAATTTTGTAGCACTATATATTATATTAATAAATACCCTACACGACCAGAGAACATATGCTCATTTCGATAGTAGGATATATAATATAAAGATTTGAATATCTGAAAGCTTCACCTTTAGGTGATTTGATTTAGTGTAAATTCACGATGATGTATTATTTTGTAATATGCGCGATATAAAATTAATATATTCTATAGCAAAGATATTTATTTTTCTTATTACATAGTTTCGTAACTAGCTTGCTAAATATATTTCATTTTCATATTTTTATGATACAAACATGATTTCAAAACCCTTCATAAAAAGTCCGAATCATAATAAATGAAACTCTTCTAATAAATAATTATAAAAAATAAAAACAATATTTATTTTTGAAAAATATAGAATGTTGTTAAGATAAATATGGTTTAATTCGTAATGTTGTGCGAATCAAAAGATTAGAAGTTCGATAACATTCATCGAATAATTGCTAAAAAAAAAAACACATTTGGTAGGGGATGGAGCACACAGTGACTTGAGCCACAAGCAAAAGAAGAGAAAGCCAATTGGAATCTAATCTCCGTAGAGTTGGCCCCACCCATATTTTTTTTTCCCAAAAATAAACCACTAGTCCCTCCAATAATTATTTAATTTTAGTTTTATTTTATTTTTTTAATTTTTTTGGTAAATTTGGTTAGAAGTTTAAATATATTCATAAAATTAAAAAAAATACCTATGAAATTTTAAAAGTAATAATAATATAATATAATTTTATTAATTTTTTGTACGGTAAAATATGAATAAAAACAATAAAGATATTTTTAAAGATGAAACTTTTAATTGAAAAAGTATTTTTGAAATAATTTTAAAAGTTTAAAGTATTTTTAAATAATAAAAATTGTATTATTTAAAATTTTAAAAGTTAAGTTATTTTTATTAATTCAACCATATTTTAAAAAGTAATTAAAATGTTTGTGTGGTCTACATCGACGTGTGGCGCAAGAAAAAAAACCTAAACTTAAATCGAACGGCTGATATTATCCAAAGGAATCTACTAATACGAGGCGTCTGTCATTTCGCAGATTTGCAATCGACCGCAACTCTCACAGCTGCTCCTCTGTTACTCCCCATTTTTGAGCTCACTGCAAATGGCTACAATCCAATCCGTCAAGGCCAGGCAAATCTTCGACAGCCGTGGGAATCCCACCGTCGAGGTACTCCTCTTTATCTCCCTCCACTTCTGCTTCCACTTCACATCGCCTATTTGTCTTCTCCGCTGCCATTTCTTATCTTATCTTATCTTCCTTTCCACTTTTCAACATTTTCCCTTAAACCTCCCTCCTATCAGTGGTGGATCGTTAGATGTGCTAGTTTTCTGGTTGATTTTAATGAATAACGAGTTTTACAATTTTTCTTTGAACTTGATCTTCTATTTCTGTTTATAAATTTGAAATCAGGGTGAGATTGTTGAATTCTTGTTTTTCATTTTTGTGTGAATTGTTGTAGGTCGATATTGTGTTGTCTGATGGAACCTTGGCCAGAGCAGCTGTTCCTAGCGGTGCATCTACTGGTAAGTTGTTCTTATTCTTCTCCCACTTCGTAGTATTCATGCTTTGCTTTGATTTCATTAAGAAAATATGTTTCGATCTGTCTGATAAATTTAGCTGACGCGGATCCTTTACGTAATCTCTTATTCCCAAAGGTATTTACGAGGCACTTGAGTTGAGAGATGGAGGTTCTGACTACCTGGGGAAAGGTGTTTTGAAGGTAATCATCGATCATTTAGAGTTCGATGCAGTTAGTGTCTTATACCTAACTCTTTACTTGCCTTTTTATGTAGGCTGTTGAGAATGTCAATGCAATTATTGGCCCTGCATTGGTTGGAAAGGTTCGTTCATTGGCATCCTTGTGCACTAATTCTCTAAACGTTTTGTTCAACCAAGCTTTACCCTGTGTTTTATGTAGTATTTGTTTTTCTTCTATATGTTAATGACAGTTTTTTCGAATTCTCTTTGCAGGACCCAACTGAGCAGGTCCAGATTGACAACTTCATGGTTCAACAACTCGATGGAACTGTTAACGAGTGGGGATGGTGCAAGCAAAAGGTATTTATTGGATTTCCCTTATTGATGTAGCGTTCTACATGTTACCCATTATTATTTTAAACGAAACCGAGTCAATCTTTATAAATGATGTGTCTTTCAATTTTCAGCTTGGAGCAAATGCCATCCTCGCAGTGTCTCTTGCTGTCTGCAAAGCTGGAGCTAGCGTGAAGAAAATTCCTCTGTACAAGGTACTTTAGTGTAAAGTTTGGGAAATAAAAGTGTTGCTAAAGGTGTTCGTGTCCCTTGCCAAAAACTGTTGACGAGAAATACTCTAATAACGGAACAACAACGACTAGTTACTTGATTATTTTTGTTTTTTTGACTTCTCGTGTCTTTTCCCGGTCACTGCTGGGATGTGAACAAAATTTTCGTGTGTCGATTTCTAGACAGTAGAGAATGGTGATCAGTCAATAATGTTGCTTTTCAAATCATCAGAGACTAGTCTGCATAAGTGACTCTAGAAGATGTATTACTGTATTACTTGTGATGGGTAAGATGTGTCGATATTCATATCCCAGTTTATTTTTGATGCAGCACATTGCCAACCTTGCTGGTAACAAGAGCTTGGTTCTGCCCGTTCCTGCATTCAATGTCATTAACGGAGGATCACATGCAGGAAACAAGCTTGCAATGCAGGCATGCTTTATTGATCTTGACCTTTTCGCATCTATTTCTGTATGTATAAACATATCTAGATTGTTGCTAACATATCATATCTACAGGAGTTCATGATTCTACCAGTTGGAGCTTCTTCATTCAAAGAGGCCATGAAGATGGGGGTGGAAGTGTACCACAATTTGAAGGTTGACCATAGTTTTTTACCCCTGCCCATTGCTTTTGATTATTAGGAGATCTTTTCCTCCGAGGGGGGTGGGTCGGGGATATATTCGTGCATCAACATATGGCTACTACAACGAGCAATGTGGTTTATTCATCAAATTTAAAACATGTTTGGATCTATTCTCTTTTCTAGGGATTTTCCTTCAAAGATTGATGTTAATACTTGCAATATTGTTTCGTGGGCTTCTTTTTTGTATGCCCATATATTCTTTAATTTTTCTCAGTTAAAGCCAAAAAAAAAGAAAAAAAAAACAAAGGATCACGTATCACTATTATTTTCAAGTTCATAGCCTTTATGTAATGTTTATGTGCATAATTGCAGTCTGTCATCAAGAAGAAGTATGGACAAGATGCAACAAACGTTGGTGATGAAGGTGGATTTGCTCCTAACATTCAGGTATACATGTAAAGTAGTACGTTGTTGCTTCATTTGTTTAAATATATTCTTTTCATTACCCTTTCATTTCTCTATTTACATCTTTGCTTGTCATATTCACCAGGAGAACAAGGAAGGTCTTGAATTGCTCAAAACTGCAATTGCCAAAGCTGGTTACACTAGCCAGGTTAGTTTCTTCCTTTCACTGTTCTTGGTGGACTATCCATTATCAGGAGATTCACAGGACTGTTTCTGTTAGGTTGTTATTGGAATGGATGTTGCTGCATCTGAATTTTATGGATCAGACAAGACCTACGATTTGAACTTCAAAGAAGAGGTAGGTTTTCATTTACCATATAGTTGACCAAATCTTTTCTCCTTTTGAAGCTGAGTTACTGCTAATTCAAATTGTTCCAAATTTCATAATGCGGCACTAAGTTATATGACTTTACACGTATGAATTTTGATGCAGAACAATGATGGCTCACAGAAGATCTCAGGAGATGCTCTGAAGGACCTCTACAAGTCTTTTGCCTCCGAATATCCTATTGTCTCGATTGAAGACCCATTCGACCAAGATGACTGGGAGCACTACTCGAAGATGACCAGTGAAATAGGAGAAAAGGTTCAAATTGTGGGAGATGATCTCTTGGTTACCAACCCGAAGGTATACGATTTGGGCTCGAACCCTTTTTTGAATTCCTTTCCCTATAGATTGTTAATAGTTTACTTCTCTGTTTTTCCTTACCCACAGAGGGTGGAGAAGGCGATCAAGGAAAAAACTTGCAATGCCCTTCTTCTCAAGGTTAACCAGATCGGATCTGTCACTGAGAGTATCGAGGCTGTAAAAATGTCGAAACGTGCTGGTTGGGGAGTTATGGCCAGCCACCGAAGGTTCGGATTTCCTAATCCTACCGTTTGGTTTCATAGAAATATTACAAGTTTTAGTGAGTAATAGAATTGAGTTCTACTTGGTTGCAGTGGAGAGACAGAGGATACTTTCATTGCTGATCTATCTGTTGGTTTGGCTACGGTATTTTTTGTTGTCCTTCAATATGATCCCGAAACCCTACATATCACGATCTTTAATCGATCTCGTCCATCTACTGATTTAACTCCCTACTTCTATTGCAGGGTCAAATCAAAACTGGAGCTCCATGCAGATCAGAACGTCTTGCCAAATACAACCAGGTTGATATCATCGTCTAGACTCATTCCCTTAGCTCATTGTCTGTGTTCTGAATCCTGTTTATTCTGATTATGTGTTGTCTATTTTCACCTATGCGCAGCTGTTGCGTATCGAAGAGGAGCTTGGCTCAGCTGCAGTATATGCTGGAGCGAACTTCCGCAAGCCCGTTGAACCGTACTAGATGACGCTGGACGAGTGGTGAAGGTTGTGGATCCATCTCATTAACTCCGTGAATAAGTGTTGGTTGTGAGACTGGTTGTTTTGTTGTACTCAGAGAATCCCCTTTTCCCTTGAATAATTTCAGAACGTTTTTGTTCTGAGAGGTTGAACAATAGTTCCGAGAAGTTAGGAAGACATGATGATATCTGTCATGATATTTGCAGCATAGCTTTGATTTTCAAAGAATGAATGAGTGCCCTTTTTTAAGTCTTAGATTGCTGCGACGCTCTCTCTATCTCTTTTAATGGCATTACAGAACATGGTAAAAAGAAACAATACGACCTCTTCATAAGAAGAAAAGGACTGTTCTTGATGTCTTATTTATTGTTACTTTTAAAGTTAATACACCATAAATTGTGATTTACATCTTTATATTTGGTAGTGATAACCTATCATGTAATCGTTAACTTCACATATCTATTAAAAACATTTCGCAATAAATTTCAAATTTTAGTAATAATTATTTGATCTATAATAAAATATATTATTTAAATACGAAAATTGAAAAATGACGGTTAGGCTTCACAGAAAAATGGACTAAAGAAATTTATTCAGGCTGTGAGATTCGAACTCACGCACACTTATGTGCGAACTTTCCCTTAACCTCTCGGGCGAGCCAAATATCTAATTTTGAATTGAAAATAAAAAATTAGGTCAAGTTTTAGAGCTTAAAAAAAGTATTATAGATTTTATGCAGGCTGTGGGGTTCGAACCCACGCGCACTTATGTGCAGAAGATCTTAAGTCTTCCCCCTTAACCTCTCGGGCAAACCTGCTGTGTCGTCAAGGTATGAAAACAAAATATTAGTTCATATTTTATAGCTTAAAAAATGTAGAAGTAATAATGCAGGCTGTGGGGTTCGAACCCACGCGCACTTATGTGCAGAAGATCTTAAGTCTTCCCCCTTAACCTCTCGGGCAAACCTGCTGTTTGACTTGGGACAATTTTTTTAACTAAATAAATATTATTTTTCATCACTAAAAACCTAATCGATAAAACCAGATCAGGAGGAGAAGAACAGCAGAACTTTGCCGGTCTCGAGCAAAAGAAAATGGCGGAACATTTGGCTTCAATTTTCGGAACGGAAAAGGATAGGGTTAACTGCCCCTTCTACTTCAAGATTGGAGCCTGTAGACACGGAGATCGGTGCTCTCGGCTTCACACCAAGCCCAGCATCAGCCCTACACTTCTCCTCTCTAATATGTATCAGAGACCTGACATGATCACCCCCGGTGTTGACCCTCAGGGCCAAGCCCTTGATCCGCGCAAGGTTCAAGATCACTTCGAGGTCTGAGATTTTTGCTTTTCATTGATTTACATTTTTTTTTTTTTTGGATTTTGAAACTTCTTTTTCCCTAAACTTGCATCTTCTCAATGCCGAAACGTCTGGAATGCAGGACTTTTATGAAGATCTATTCGAGGAGCTGAGCAAATATGGAGATCTCGAAAGCTTAAATATTTGTGATAATTTGGCTGACCATATGGTATACTGATATCGACTTCTTAAATTGAAAGGTGTATTTGGATCTGTGTTACTGACTAGTTTGGTTTTAAATCTGTGGACAGGTGGGCAATGTCTATGTTCAGTTTAGGGAAGAAGAACAAGCTGCAAATGCGCTTCAGAATCTTAATGGGCGCTTTTATGCAGGTTTTATGTCTTATACTTTCCTTTTTCCTTATGGGTTTTCGATTTACGATGAAATCAATCTTGTGGATTCTATATGAGTACTCTTTGGGTTGCTCAGTGGTACGAGGGTCGAAAGATTTATAGTGAGTTTTGAGCCCGTGACACCCAGTGTAATGAATATTCTTGATTATGATAAAATGCGAATTCGTTCTATTTAAGTATTTCTAATATGACTTAATGAACTTTATTTTGGATTCTTGGTCAAATCAAGGATTTATCACTAGAACTTTTCATTTTTGGGAATCTTTTCATCATATTTCCTGGATTATCACTAGTCTAACTGTTAGACGAGGAAATAAAAGTTTTAAAAGCTCCCTGTACATCTGTTATTGGATGATTAGACACTGATAATGTAGTTAAATATTTATGAGTTCGATATGCGATTTTGGAAATCAATAACGACCTTGCAAGATTGTTTGGAGGTTTGATGGAGTTTTCCCAAAGGTCAACTGTAAAAACTTGGACCAACTAACTCTATTTTGCAAGAATATATATACGGCTTTTATTATTATACCAGCGGATATACACTTCATCAATGGTTGCTAAAAGGAAAAAAAATGATTCCTATATACTCTTCATTATTCGTTTGTGCCTAAGATGGCCCGGATGTGTAGTTACTTGGTCTTGTTTTTCAAATTCGTGATAGGTCGACCCATCATTGTTGACTTCTCTCCTGTGACGGATTTTCGAGAAGCTACTTGCAGGCAATATGAGGAAAATGTATGTAATCGTGGTGGCTATTGCAACTTTATGCATCTGAAGAAGATAAGCAGGTATATCATCACATCAGCATGATTCTTTAGTTTCCTCTGAAAAAGAATTAGCTGGCTACTGATCCATATTCTCTTTGTTGTAATTGTTCATGTACTCTTAGAGAGTTGAGAAGGCGTTTATTTGGGAGGAGCAGACGCAGGCGTAGCCGAAGCCAAAGTCAAAGTCGAAGCCCCCACAGGCATCATGGACATGATGACCGTCCCCATGGTGGTCGTGGACGTGGACCTAGTAGAAGAGATGGAGACAAGGACCCTCGGTATCATGATAGAAGCAGGAGGCCTAGAAGCCGTAGCCCTAGGCATAGAGGGGGACGGAGTAGGAGCCCTGGAGGGAGGAGGAATAGAAGTCCGGTGAGGGAAAGTAGTGCTGAAAGAAGGGCTAAGATTGAACAGTGGAACAGGGACAGGGAAACGGCAGATAATGGTAGTGGTCACCAGGATGTCAAGGATGATGGTGGTAGCAATGGCCTTGTACAAAATGAAGATGAATTTGATCCTTCTAAGCAGTACTAGAGAAAATCTTGGATGCTGTTGCTTGCCTGAAAGGAACATTGCTGGTTTGCTTCTGCCCTTCTATTGATTCAATATAGGTGCCATAGTAGAATACTGTACCCTTTATAAAACAGCCCATTTTTTAAAAGAAGTAGCTCACTGCCCATTTCCACTGTGCAGGTGGAGGACAGGTTCCCTGTCACGTGTTAATGAATGTGAATTCCAGTTTTGTTAACCCCGTCTCTTTCACCCTAAAAAAGAAATTAACTAGTATAGAAATAGTCGTTAGTGAGTAAGTCTCTAAGAAATTCTACAATATTCCATACCATTGTTTAATTGGTCACAGCTATCCCTATCCATTCTTCCTTTTGTCTATTCTTTGTTCCTTGGTTTTAAACTCTACCTACGTTCACCTCAGTCAGAAATGCATTTCCACCATATTTATGGGAATTACATGATAAAATAAATCCTGGTATTAGCTAAAAGTAGGATGTGTATGTGTAGCGTTTAAGCTTCACAAGTCTCGAGGAAAGATGTCTGAAAACCATTTTTAGTTTTTCTTTCCTTTTTCCTATTTTTTAAACCGTCTATGCTTTACTTTTACATAAAGATGAAGACCAACATCTTAGAACCAGCCTTCATGTTTGCTGATGCTTACCTCTTTCTTAAATATACTGTTTAGTCAGAATAATGTTAATACGTTGGTAATTATCATATTATTTTCTAGCCCCCAAAATTTACTCATCCGAACTGGTACTTCTTCATATTTGTTATCTTGAGATCTGGTTTAATTTTTTAGACTAGTATTTTTTTCAATATTTTCAACCTCATATAGATAGATTCACACCTAAAGCAGAACTAGAGCTTGGTGTCGGTCTAATTGAAAGTTTTTATCCTGCCCATGCTCCCATCTTAACAGGAAAATAGAAATAGAAGCACTTGTGGTTATGGTTTTTTTACTATTTGTATATGTTTATTGAATTTTCTTTTATCTTTCTTACATACGCTGCGAGTTTTGCAGGTTCAGGTTTTCCTGCTTTCCCAAATACTTCTTAGGCAGCTTACCATCGTATTCATAATACAGGTTTGGCTGTTATCTGGAGGATTTGCAGGATTTGATGTGATGTTTCGTTGGAAACATGAAGGAAGCTTCTCTCTACAACTTCTGTAATGCTGAAAAATGTATGTCCTCGTAAGGTTGATTTCCCTATTCCATAATCAAGTAAGTTTTAAGGATTTATGAGACAGAAGTAGATGTAATTTCGCTTTCTTGTTTTGAATTGTTTTGTATTTCCAACATTAATTGATGTTTTCGTAGAGAAATACTATGGAGCTGCCATTGAAAATATTTTAAGTTTGCTTTGGTTGGCTAATACACCTTGGATTTCTCATTTTGCTTATATTGTCCTGAGTATTTTCATGTGTTTATTTTGACTGGGAATATAGTAGACCTTTCTGATGATTTAGTTTTTAGTTTATGAAAATTTTGCTGGTTTCTCACAATTTCTTGGCTAAATTTCAAATTTCAAATACACTGGTTATGAGAATTTAGATTCTCAAACCATTTATGTAGTGGCTTACAATCTAACAATGCACTTACACATGATCTTCAACAATGATGATGAGGATGGATCAACATGAATTCGTGGTTTTTCAATAAAAGATAAAGATAAGCAGGAGAAATCCATTTACTCATTTAACACATGCTCTTGTCTAATATGTGAGTGGAGATAGCTTTGATAGCCAGATTGCATCTTGCAGCTAGCAAGTTGACTAGAACAATAGTGTAAGACAGGCAAGGCAAATGATAAGTAGATAAAATACTGTAAGTTAGCTCGTCTCTTAAGCTTGACAACAAAGTCGTCTTAGATTGCTATCTCTTAACCAGAAAAAGGGAACACTGGTGAAGCATGCTGCCTGAGGACACCGATGCTGAGTCTCCGGGGTTGGATGTGATTCCAAATGTGAGTTTTAATAACGTAAACAACAAAACATAAAACATGGGGTGGAAAACTACAGCCCCCAGCTTCTGCTTGGGCGGGCGCCGACCACTTCAGGCCAAAATGTTATGAGAGGCGTAGGAAACAAGTTATAAAGTAGATAGCTTCCACACTCAATCCAATCGGCAGGGACAAGTTCCCATGTGGTTAACCAAACCCCTCATTTTCACCGCCATAGTGTGAACCAAACTCCTATTTCAATCTCGTTTTAGTGTTTCGGCCTTTCTTGGATTTTATTTTTAAATTTATAATTTAGTATTTACTATTATAATAATAATAGTAGTAGTCTCTATTCAATGCTCCCTTTAATCCCAACCCAAATTTTGACTAAAATGTTGTACGTAATTACCAACCATTGACTTCACTTTTGTCTCATTTCTTTCTTCTTTCCAAACAAAATATTTAATTTCTTTTAGAGGGTAGAAATCTCTCTCTAACAAATGTATTTTAAAATTATTTTCAGATGTATTTTAAAATCATTTTAATACCTGTTAGGGGTGGGTTGAGTGGGTTGAGTTTCTTATGATTTTGAATTTATAAAATAAAAGGATCAACTTGGGTAAGTTTTGATTAGGGAGAGGGTTTAGGAAAAAAATTCTTTAAAAATGCAAATTAATGGTATTTAAAAAATTAATGAAAAAAAATACTACATGTAAAAAATGATGACAATAATAAATAAATAAATAAATAAATCATGAAAAAGTGGAATATTGCGGTTACTTACGCCACCGTATAAATTATTTTTGGTTCTTCCTCTCTTTCCCACAATAGAAATATTAGAGAAGAGAGAGGAGGTACAAAGCCGGAAATTCGAACATACAGAAACCTTCCGAGCCCTTCAACAATGGTGGATTCTAGGGTTTCCAAGGGTTTAAGGTGATACGGATTCTTGTTTTCTCGATGGAAATGCCTGGAAGAAGGTCAGATTACACGTTTTTAAGTCAAATTCCGGACGAGGAGGTTGGAACGGGACCTTCCACCTCGTTTTTCGGGTCAATAGCAGCTGAGGCAAACATTAGCAAGGGGAGAACGGATAGAGTCTTTGATTGGGACGGGAGTGGTGATCACAAGTTAAACACGCAGGCGAATCGGATTGGGAACCAGTATTCATGGATTGGTTTGCAGAGGCATTCTAGTGGAAGTAGCTACGATGATAGCTCTCTCGCCAGTGATTACTACGCTCCAACGCTCTCAAACGCAGCAGCAAATGAGATAAATGCATTGGGATATATCCACGACGATGAATTTAGAGTCAAAGCTGTGGGAAATGGAGGTTCGTCGGGGAAGAGCTGGGCACAGCAGACGGAAGAAAATTATCAGTTGCAGCTGGCCTTGGCTCTCAGGCTTTCTTCAGAGGCCACTTGTGCCGATGATCCCAACTTTATGGATCTGATGCCAGACGAGGCAGCTTCAAGATCGTTGTCAAGTTCAGCTGAGGCTATCTCGCATCGATTTTGGGTTAGAGTTTGTTTTCGTTTTTTAATCTCTTCATCGTCGTTTTCTTTTTGTTCTTTAATCATTTTGCTTTATTCTGCTTCACATAGATACCTTAAAGCATGCTCTAGGGTGCGCAAACAGCCTAGTTCACTGTCATGTTATTATAATTCGAATAATCTATTGGGTGTTAAACTACTATTTTAATGAACATTTTATTCAGTTTTTTTTTTATTTTTTATTTTTTATTTTATGCNACAGTATTTTGGGTTTCCTTGAGGAAAAAAGAAAAAAAAGGAAAAAAAGAAAAAAAGTACTCGGAAGAAAATATTTGCTTTCTGAGTTGATGGAAGATTTAAATGGGATTGTTCAAACGTAGTCATAAAGCATCCTGAGTCTGCTTGATTCGTTACATTTTTACTAATATAGTAGTTTGTAACTTGAAGTGCCGGTTCTCCAACTCTAAAAAGTCCCTCAAGTAAAAACTGAAAACCGGGAAATTAAAGGTCTAAAGTAACATCTAAAATTTCCTTCCGCCAACTGCAAATTTAGGTACATAAAATTAATTAGGAACTCAGAGCTTGTCATGTTAATGTTTGAAGGAGAGACAATAAAGAAAAAGAGAAAAAAAAGGAAGATCAACTTCAATTTGTTTTCAGCTGGCATTGACTACGTCTCTGCCTTTTGTACACACTGCCCGAAAAACTTCAATCTGTTTTCATTCTTAGCACCTTCAAAAGATGGCTAAGGATTCATAAATTGTGATTTTGACACAACATATAATTCTTTATCTTTGCTTGAGCATGCTATCTTATAATTTGGTACCCATCAGGTAAATGGATGCATGTCATATTTTGACAAGGTGCCAGATGGTTTGTACCTAATTCATGGGATGGACCCTTATGTATGGTCTTTATGCACCAATCTGAAAGAGGATGGGCGTATACCATCATTTGAATCTCTGAAGACAGTTGACTTCAGCATCCGTTCATCAATTGAAGTAGTTTTCATAGATCGGCATAGTGATGCTAGCCTAAAGGAACTGCAAAACAGGGTGTATAATATTTCTTCTAGCTGTATAACGACAGAAGAGGTTGCGGATCATTTAGCAAAGCTGGTATGCAATCATATGGGGTGAGTTGTCTACACTTCTTGTGATAGTCGTTGAGATTTAAACTGTTCTATGAGTACTATAAAATCAATAATTGCATGAACAGGGGTTCAGTTTCTGAGGGAGAAGATGCCTTAGTTCCCTCCTGGAGGGAATGCAGCGATGACTTAAAAGAATGTTTGGGATCTGTTGTGATTCCCTTGTGCAGCTTATCTGTTGGCCTTTGCAGGCATCGTGCTCTTTTATTCAAAGTGAGAATTTCATTTAATGCAAATCAATTGTATATTCTTAAACATTTTATAGATTGCACCTGCGTTCTTTTAATGTTATCATTACTTCTAATGGTACATGTTACTTCAGGTGTTTTGGTGGATTGCATCTTTTAGTCAGTGAAAAATCTTACAATTGTTTATGCATCAGTGTGAATGACCATAAATAGTATTTATAAGTGATACTAATGGTTAGAGAGTAAACCGTGTATGAATATTATCGGAACAGACATGCCTAAAAATATAACTTTTGCAGGTGCTAGCAGATTCAATTGATTTGCCTTGTCGAATTGCCAGGGGCTGTAAATATTGCACTAGAGATGATGCTTCATCTTGCCTTGTTAGGTTTGGTCTTGATAGGTATGCTTGTCCACTTTTGGCTGTTCTTGATTGATTAGAGTTTTCATGATATACCTAAGTTCTTAACACGATAGTCCTAATTTTCAGGGAATATGTCATTGATCTGATTGGGAAGCCTGGTTGCTTATGCGAACCTGATTGTTTGCTCAATGGTCCATCATCCATCTCAATTTCTTCACCGTTGCGATTTCCAAGACTAAAACCTATTGAATCTAACATTGATTTCAGGTCACTGGCCAAACAGTATTTCTTGGATAGTCAATCACTTAATATTGTATTTGATGAAGCTTCTTCAGGTGATTACTTAACAAGAATGTGAAGCTTTTCTTATTACCATGATTACTGTTATTGTTAGCTTCTTTTCAGTCCTGAAACTTGTCAAGCCATCTTTATTGAGCTCAGTATGCTTAACAAGTTTTCAGAATTAGTGATTGTTTAGATTTGTGTGTTATTTGGTTATTTATGGTAGTAGACAGAGTGCAGGCTTTTCTTAATTGTTCACCTTCCGTCATCAGCCGAAGTGTATACCTTTTGAAAGTTTGACTTAACTACACGACATGCTTCATAAATGTGCAATAGAGTACTGAGCCTTGACATGATGTTAAAATCATGTTCTTCTTAAGAATTTGATCAATTCTGTTCCATGATACGTCCATCGTTTTTCTGCATACCTCTTGTAAATGGACTTGTTATTGAGATTGTATGATCAGTGTTTTTTTTTTTTTTAAGACAAGAAACTATACAGGATTGGAAAAAAAAAAAAAAAAAAAAAGGAATAACAGCTTAGGGGCCCAGGGTAGAGTGAACCCCCTCCCAAAAAAGAAAACTATAAGAGAGCATTTCAGTTGTTCACAATCGAGGACAGGTTGTAATTACAAATGAATTTACTGTGATTATAACTTCACCAAGAGCAAGTTATCTGAACATTCTACAAAACAACTCAAGAGAAGTCTTATCTTTGAAGACTCTGGTTTTGTCCAGCTAAACATGCCATAATTAAGCTTGTTTAGACCAACTACTAAATGAGAAGGCTTCCACCAGCCTATCATAAATAGACTTCGACAATTGGATGACCAGTGTTGTAATGTGTTCTCGGACACAGTGGTTTCTGTTAACAAGTTCAGAATTTTCAATTGCAGGGAATGTTGTATCTGGGAAGGATGCTGCATGCTCTGTCTATGAAAGGCCATTCAACAGGAAGGATGTACATGGAAAAAACATAGTGCTTGCTGGTGACAGGGATAGAAGTCCTCAATTAATGAATCCAAAAGTTACTCAACGGAATGCTCAAGATGGAAAGTCTGAGCAATTTAGATCATGTGATTCTACTGCTCAGCATAGTGTACAGTCTACCTCTTTTGTAGAAAATGTGGTTTGTTTAAACCAGATCTCACAGATTGATTCCAGAGATTCTGAGCCTCTCTTAGCACTGCCCTGTCTAAGGATGGATCCTGCTAATAATTTATCATTCATTGATGGTAATCGGCTGGTTAAAAAACCGAATCAGCTTTCCTTTGGCATAGAAGATTTTGTTATTCCATGGAATGATCTTGTTTTGAGGGAGAAAATTGGAGCAGGTATATATATGTTCTCATTCTGACAGAAACATTTTCTGCTTTTTCATCACATATGAATTTTAGCCAGCGAGAGATGTAGTCTTTATAATATCATATCATCATTCTCTATGTTGCCACACTTACTGTCTACTTGGTTAATGCAGGTTCTTTTGGGACAGTGTATCATGCTGATTGGCACGGCTCAGTAAGAACCTTAAATTTTCTTTCTTTCTTTCATTCTTTTAACATAGGTCTCAGATTTCAAAGTTGTGTTGCATTTTTTTTATCATCATTTTTTTGTGTTTTTTCATCAAATTTTTTTTTTAAAAATGTACTTTTAAAATTTAACCATATGTGATGAAGACTGTTTTTTTGTGCCTTTGAAATTTTAGGATGTTGCGGTGAAGATTCTGATGGAACAAGACCTTAATGCAGAACGGTTCGAGGAATTTCTTAGGGAGGTATATGTTTCCAAAAATTTGAAGCACTCATAATATTTTGAAGATAATTTTCCTACAATTGCGCATCACTTGCAAGTAATCACTCAGTAGGTTCAATCACTTCTTTTGCTTTTCCAGGTTGCCATAATGAAATCTCTACGACATCCGAACATTGTTCTTTTTATGGGTGCAGTCACTGAGCCTCCAAACTTGTCCATTGTCACGGAATACTTATCAAGGTTCTTCAAATTCCTCAAGTGTTGAATGCTTATACCCTTCAAAAAGATATATGTTCACCAATTGATGACTTAATTGCAGAGGGAGTTTGCACAGGCTTTTGCATAGACCTGGGGCACGAGAAGTCTTAGATGAGAGACGTCGGTTAAACATGGCACATGATGTTGTATGTATTTTCAAACCATAGCATTTAGTTATTGCATCTTTTATTCTGTGAATGCTATTATCAATTATCATCATCATGTCTTGACATCTGTTCATCCTTTTGAGCTTACTGTTCTGTCGTTGATATTAACAGGCAAAAGGGATGAATTATCTTCACAAACGTAATCCCCCAATTGTTCATCGTGATTTGAAATCTCCAAATATTTTGGTTGATAAGAAGTACACAGTAAAGGTTGGAACTGAGAATCTCTGGCTTTCTATATAGATTATTGACATTATATCTAAAGATTCCGTGAGTTAGTCTGTCTATTAAATTTTTTATCATAGTCATGTCTGGCGGGAAAGACTTGTTTTCAGTAGTTGTCATATTAGTTGATGTGCATTTATTCAATGGACCACCCAGATGTTCGGGAATAATCTGCCTCAGTATTGAATTTTACCGATTATGCATACATATTGTGGCACTTCATTTCTGATTAATGTTTATATATTTTCATGAGACTGGCAAGACTTCAACTTGAATTATCTAAGTCAATGAATTGTACTGATCTATGTTCAGTAATGTTTCAGGATATGACTTTTTTTTTTTTCTCCAATGCATATGCTTTTATTTGTTGTCAAAGTTGCAAACAGACTTAAACACCACATGGAGTGGAATGATCAAAGTTCTAAAATAATTATTCTCCTATCAAGTTGTGTTCTACTTATTACACTTTTGTGTTAAAATTGATTATTATATGTACACATGAGCTTACCAGTACACAGGAGGAAATCCTTTTAGGGTGTTGCTATAGCAGAATTCTGACTAACTACATTTTTTCTTCCAAACAAAGTTGTAATTATATTAGTTGGCCTTCTTTGAATAAAAATTGGATTTATTGAATATATCTTAAAGTAGGAGATCCTTTTAGTGTTAAAGCTGAATCCTGATTGTTTATGATTAATCAACTTGCTTTTATTTGGGGAAGGGGGAATTGGAAATGAATTTTGTTCTAGAAAAGGTTGACTTTTTGGTTGATACTTCAACCACGTTCTTAGTGATGAATGATGACACTTCAGTTCCATCCATTTCCAAACTGCTCCTCTCTCTCTCTCTCTCTGTTTGCATTGATCGAATTCTATCTGCCTGATGTGCCTGTAGATTTGTGATTTTGGGCTTTCACGCTTGAAGGCGCACACATTTCTTTCATCAAAATCAGCTGCTGGGACTGTAAGTTCTTGTGTTTACAGCATTATTCCATGTAGTAATTGTGAGATGTTTCTCGAATCTGGACATTTTATTAACCAACAAAAATACTACTTCCTTTTTATCAGCCTGAATGGATGGCACCCGAAGTTCTCCGTGATGAGCCTTCAAATGAGAAATCAGATGTTTATAGCTTTGGTGTGATACTGTGGGAGCTTGCTTCACTGCAGCAACCATGGGGCAACTTGAACCCGGCGCAGGTTTGCTTTCAAGATTAAGATTATTAATGATGCTATAACGAGAAATTTCCTTTGATTTTTCATTGCCTGGTTGATAATTTTTTAAGGTTGTTAAAGACAAATCTTTTGAAGGGATATTTGTCCGTTGAAGACTGGTTAATAAACAACCTTATTTGAAGGACCTTTAGGTTGTACCCTTTTGTCCTCGAGTCCTAATGGTCAGAGAATTGTAATAATACTTTGAAATATGAACTTTCTAGAGCAACTGGTATAAAAAAATAACCCGAGTCTGGCATTGGTATTTCATGGCAATCGCTTCAGAGTGATGTATGTCACTTCTTTGATCCTAAGTATCCATAAAGTTTTAAAAAGAATTGGCGATTTTTGGAATTTAGTGTTTTGTGGATGCTATTATGGATGCAATACCCTTCACGTTTTATTTGTTGCATCTACTCTTTATCTCAGTTTATCCTATATTTTTATTCTACTATACAATGCTGTAAATTTACACTGTAAGGCAATTGGTAATTTCTTTTATATTGTAGTATGATATTTTACTTGTTTGTAGTTTCTGTTTTGTCTGTGACTCAGTAAATTAGGAGGACGGATAATTTGGTCATTGCCAAACCCCAAAATGTTATAGAATTATAGTTAATCTGCCCTTTAAGCCTGACGGAGAATATTCTTATGTAGGTTGTGGCCGCCGTGGGTTTCAAAGGCAAAAGGCTTGAGATCCCATGTGATTTCAATCCTCAAGTTGCTACTATTATAGAGGCTTGCTTCGCCAGGTGAGTTGAACTTCTGCAAGGTTTTCCTTCACCGTTTTACTCTCAATATTTTTCAAGCAATTATTGGATTTATATTTCAGCGAGCCCTGGAAACGTCCATCCTTTTATGAAATAATGGAAGCATTGAAGCCATTGATCAAACCAGCTACACCTAATCAAGTTCGCCCAAACATGTCATTAGTTACTCAATGAGGGAATCCAAGGGACTCCTCAGTTTTGTTCATGTGAAAAACAGAGTTCTCAAAAGGTTTGTCTGGCAGATATGATGCTGTTCAGATAGATTCATGTGTGTGTTGGTAAGGTTTCTGTCCTGGTTCTACTCTGTTCTCCCCATACATGTGTTCCTAATGGTAGAGAATTGAACTGTCCTGGGTGGGGAGGAGTCCTCTGTTATTTGATATGCAATGTTCAAATTATTGATGGCACAATGCTTGTGTTTGGTTGCAGATTCATTGATGTATATTGATTTCTTTTCTGAAGTATCTCCATTTTTGAGGCGAACCAAGGTTCAGTTTTGTTGACGCCCATATTCTCTCTTTACCATCAAAATATACTTATTCCCTCTCCAGTTGTGCAATGTCAACCCCCAGCGTTGTGCTCTTCTATGTATAATGTCACCGCGGCTGCTGAGTCCATCAAAAGCGGCCCTCTCTATCGTCAGCTCTAACTTTCCCCTCTTGTACAAACAAATATTACCGAAACATTCAATTCCCGGCAACTCTAACAGAGAGGTTTACTAAACCCTTGAAGTGTCTCATGTTAATATGTAGATCCAAAAGCCGCTCCTAATTCTTTAGCTGTCACATTAGATTAATGCATCGAAGTGTTAATATTGTACAATAATGTAACTTCCATCAGATCTTTTGTACCATTTTTATGTATACCCATTTCTCAAGTACTTCAGTTATGTTCTGTATACAAGGGGGAGATACTCCAGTTATTTGTTATGTTCTGTATACAAGATTTGATCCCCAACCTTGTGAATTTCCTAACAAAATTTAAGTAAAATTACAAAATTACAAACATTATCAATAATTTCTTTCTTTTAGCATAATTATCAATAAAATTATTTGTAACATCCCCGATCCACCGCGTAGATATTGTTTTCTTTGAATTTTTTCTTTCGGGCTTCCCCTTAAGCTTCAAAATGCATCTTCTTGGGGAAGGTTTCCACGCCCTTTATTTTTCTTTCGGGCTTCCCCTCAACGCTTCAAAATGCGTCTTCTTGGGGAAGGTTTCCACACCCTTATAAAGGGTGGTTCGTTTGTTCTCCTCTCCAACCAAGTGGGACATCACATTATTAATTTAAAATTTTAATTAATAACGTCTTAAATGGGTAAAAAACAGTAGAAAAGAGCCCTTTTTTTTATTATTATTATTGTATAGTAATTTAAAGTGGATTTTTTTTAAAAAAAAAAATATATATATATATATACACACATACATATTTTGGTGAAGGAAAAGGGATCCACAAACCAAAGGGTCAAAACCAACAACTTATCGACAAAACCATTACAGCCGCTTTCCGTATAGCACACGGTTCCAGTGAAGGGCAAAAGGGTAAAATCAAAAAATGGTCCGTTGGTGGAAATGTCACGTGCAAATGATGAAAAGTCCATGTGGATGCACATTTCTTGATCTTTCCGCCCCGCCTTAAAACCCCTAACCCTAACCCTTCCTTGTTTTCATCGATTTATTTTGCCTTTTCACAAAGCTTCAATCTTTCACTTCTACTTTTACGTATCCAAGATGTCTTGCTACAGAGGCAAATACGCTGGTAATGGATTCCTTCCTCATCTTTTTCCTCTGTTTTCTTTTCATGCATTTCATCTTTAGTTCAGATCTTGCGTTGGATGCTTCATTTACTTACTCTGTTCCGATCTCCAATTTTCTGTTTTTTTTTTTTTTTTTTTTTTTTTTTTTTTTTTTTTTTTTTTTTTNTGATCCATCTGTTTTGCCTTTCATTTCGTGTTCTCATGCCACTTAACGCAATATTTCACTTCAATGAGAGTTGAAGCTTATGTGAATTGCCTGTATGGCACGAGATTCAGATGTTTATATGTTTTCTCGTTCAAATTCGTTGTAGCTAGTGCTCCTCTTTCTCTCTAGTTTACTTGGATGGTTCTAACTGCTGGTGAGTAGATCGATAGGGTAGCAGTTCAGATCTGTGTGTTCGGGGGTTTTCCTCCGTTAGATACGTAATAAGAGCATGGAAGAGGATACCCTTTTCTCACTCTTTCCGAAAAAGTATACCCAAAAAGACTGAACTTTGCTCTGAATGAAGTTGGTCGCCGAGTACCACTGGCGTCTAGATTCAGATCTTACGAATAGTGTTTGATGTCATGATTTTAGTTGATGTTTTTTTCTACCCGGCATCCTTGCTTTGGAAAATGTGTGTACTTTGATATTGGTAATTGTAGTTGTGTATGTACCTTTGATTTATGAGACCATATTGTTGAATTTAGTTTTTACCTGTAGACAAAAGTTTATTGGGCATTCTGATGCTATTGACATTTCTGTACTTTTCTTGAGTATTTCTCTGAATTTACATTTATCCATTCTGCTGTTGTTCATTATTTCTGTATTTTCTTTCACCTTGCAGACGAGCTTATTGCCAATGCTGCCTACATTGGAACTCCTGGAAAGGGTATTCTTGCTGCTGATGAATCAACTGGCACAATTGGAAAGCGTTTTGCCAGTATCAATGTCGAGAATGTTGAAACAAACAGACGTGCTCTTCGTGAACTCCTTTTCACTGCTCCTAATGCTCTCCAATACCTCAGCGGAGTCATTCTCTTTGAAGAAACTCTCTACCAGAAGACCTCTGCAGGTATTCTAACTAATCACTTGGTCTTTGGTCTTTTTTACCATTTTGAATCGCACTTTTTGAATCTTATGAACAGACAAAATTGATGGTTCTAACTATTTCTTTCCCTTCTGTTCCTTTGTGTAGGTAAGCCTTTCGTTGATGTTTTGAAGGAAGGTGGTGTACTCCCAGGTATTAAGGTTGACAAGGGCACTGTTGAACTTGCTGGAACCAACGGCGAAACCACAACCCAGGGTCTTGACGGCCTTGCCCAACGTTGCCAGAAGTATTATGAAGCTGGTGCTCGTTTTGCTAAATGGCGTGCTGTGCTCAAGATTGGTGCCAACGAACCTTCACAGTTGGCTATCAATGAAAATGCCAACGGATTGGCCAGATATGCTATCATATGCCAGGAGAACGGTCTTGTACCCATTGTAGAGCCTGAGATCTTGGTTGATGGTTCTCATGACATCAACAAGTGCGCTGATGTAACTGAACGTGTCCTTGCTGCATGCTACAAGGCTTTAAATGACCACCATGTTCTCCTTGAAGGAACCTTGTTGAAGCCCAACATGGTTACCCCTGGATCTCAATCTGCAAAGGTTGCACCTGAAGTTGTTGCAGAGTACACCGTGCGTGCCCTACAGCGTACAGTTCCTGCTGCAGTCCCTGCTGTGGTGTTCTTGTCTGGTGGACAGAGCGAAGAGGAGGCCACCGTCAACCTTAACGCCATGAACAAACTCAAGGGTAAGAAGCCATGGTCTCTTTCCTTCTCCTTTGGACGAGCCCTGCAGCAGAGTACTCTGAAGGCATGGTCCGGAAAGGAAGAGAACATCCCCAAAGCTCAGGCTGCTTTACTAGTAAGGTGCAAGGCCAACTCTGAAGCTACTCTTGGAACTTACAAGGGTGATGCCAAGATCAGCGAGGGTGCCTCGGAGAGCCTCCACGTTGACAACTACAGCTATTGATTAGTTTTGGGAGTGCTCTTGTTTTTAGACCCAAAAAGAGATAAGCTGCGGCATTTTGTATTTGGATTCTCAGGCTTCATATATGGCTCTCTTTCTAATCCCACCGCTAACATCAGGTTACGCCAGACGTTGGTAATAATAAGCTTGAGGAGAGTGTTTGCATGTGAGGTTTTTGCAAGTCTATTTTGTTAACATTTCAGTTGAAGAACCGAATATTTCGTGTTTTCTGTTGTAATTTTGATGTTTGTCATCGGTTAATAACAACATTCGTGATGGGAGTTTTGTGTTAGAGAATTTTTAGTCTGAGTCAATTTTGTTTATGCTCTCAGAGATTTTCTTATATTGTATATCATAACCTTACCGCACCAACAGAATCACCATCAAACCCCATTGTAGCTGCAGCTGCCCCTATCGCCGCCGTACAAGACGCTGCTGCAGCCTGATTGCCATGTGCCGCAGTGTAAACTAGTACTGGTAGCGAAGACGCCGAGTTAGGAAGGTCAGCGTCGGGGCCTTTGAGAGCCAACCAGCGGCCATTAATCTCGGACACCCATTAGCCGGAGCTCCGGCAGTGGACACATAGGTAAACGAGGAGTGTTTGGTGCTGAAGTAGACCAATAGCGAGCAGTTTGTGGTTTCAGATTGATTGACCAAATGAATTAATATTTTGTTTAAGAAAGCATAGAGAAAGATTGAATAGAAATTTGTTGTATTTCCCAAAACTTTAGCCATTTCAACAAGTAAGTTCAACAGCCAATTCCTCCACCAACAGGCTAAAGATTGCAACCTCCAAATCAGTGGCTGCCTCTCCTCTCTGCGCCTGGTTTTTCTTCCACTCATCAACCTCCTTCCTCAAATCTTCTTCCACCATCATGTCAATCGTGTTGAATTTCACCTCTTTCCACATCTCCAACCTCTTGCAAACCCTTTGTATCACATCCTCTCTTGTCTCATCGTCTCTTCGATCTGCCTCTTCTTCGGAAACGAGATCGGTCACGAGTTTCCTCATGTCTCGAGGGAGAAACCATTTGGATTTACACAAGTTTGCATTGTCCGCAACCTCTTTCACAAACAATTCAATCTCGTTTTCATTATACAATTGAGCTGACCCATCGTAGTACTCGCATTCTTCGTTATTGAAGTAATCGTGATCATTTTCGTCTAGTTCTTCCTCTAGCATTACTTTCTCAAGCTCAATCGGGTCCAAGTCCGCAAGTTTCTCGAATCTACGAAGCTTGTTTAGTAGTTGCTGCTTTGTTCCTAACATAGATGTAAAAATGGTGATCAGAAATTGATAAACTGCAAATCATAGACTATCAAATGGACTTACGATGGCTACTTACTTTGCACAGATGCATAGCTGCATTCCAAACCGTAATTTTCTTCTTCTTCTTCCCCGTTCCCGTCTCCGTCCCTCTCCCTGTCGCCATGCCCTTCGTCGTAGCTGTAATCAAAAGGAGCGTCCAATACAGACACAGGACTACATTGCTCCTTATCTTCTTCATCTTGTTCTTCCTGAATTTTTTTCAAACTTTCTGCACTGTTCACTATTTCGTCCTGTACAAACATTCAAACGAAATTAAAAAATCAGGATGATGGATATCAACATAACATCAAATCTAGATTCTCTACTTAATTTCCTTTCCTTCACTAAGTTTGAACCATGAACAGAAACTTAAAATGAGCCTAATTTTAAGCATCCAAATGAAGTTTCAAGGATTAGTGATTGAATATCATCCATTGAAACTAATGAACTTGAGGTTAATCAGTTTTTGATCAGATAAAAGTTCAAAAGAATTGGTCAGAAACTTGTACTGCAAAAAGTTACTGTATTCTAAAAAGGAAAGCAGTAAGGCAATACTGCAATACAAGAGCAAAAAAGAAAGTGGTTTTTGTCTGTTTTAACCAAATAGTTTCCCACTCAGATAGTAAAAAAGAGAAAACGATCTTGATTGCAGAGATATGCTCAAAAGTACTATCAACAACACTCAGAGCATTTAATGTCAAAGTTCAAAATTTTCACGCTTACCCCTCTCCTGAAATGGAAACGGAATTCCTAAAAACAGAGTAAATTTTCAAATTTGAGATGATGGTTATGACAAACCTCTTTGTAACGGTGACAAGGAGAGGCCGCCGGCGATGGAAAATCCGGCGTCCGGCAGCCGAACGAGGGGCTTCGTTGAAGAACAAATCGAAATGGGCTTTCACAGTAATCTTCCCCAAAATAAGCAACAGACGTCTCCTCTGAATCCTCGGATTGGCTACTACATGAAGTTCCCAAATCCATTGATCTTCCTTCTTCGTTGGTTTCCGACCAGAAGCCATAGCTAGACCTTCCATTGTGGGAACTCGTCTCGCCCTGCACTATGTGCCTTGGAACAGAGCTTTTTCTTTGCCCAAACGACGCCAACTCCGCTCCACCACCACAATCTCCAGTTTCACGGTTGGCGTTCCGATTTCGAAGAGTTAATCGCTTCAACACTGACCCAAATCGCGCAAACCCCTGATTCTTAATCTGGGTTTTTTTAGCCTTCATAGACGATTTCTGTTTATGAATCTTGAGAGCAGCTTCCAGAAGCAAAGCAGCCGTTCTAGCAGGAATATGGAGGAAAATAGCATTAGGGCTCTTGCAGGGGCTATGTCTCGCCGGAGAACGAAACTGAAAAAGCGGAGATTTCCTGAAATCCGGCGAAGGCTGGAAGGACGTAAAACACGCATTTTTGCAGAAATTTCCAGGAAAAATTGAATTCGTCGAAATGGGTTTCCGTTTTTTAACTTGCAAATCGGTTTTAGACGAAATCCTTTTGAGATTACCCCGTTTCTCAGCAATGTAGGTGTTCAAATGAAAGGGCTCTTGATCCTCTTCCAGCAACTGGTGCAAATTCTTGAGAGACATCATGGATGAATCAAACAGAGCCCAATCGAAGCCAAGAAGCGCAGAGATTGAAACGATTGGGTTTCCCGATGGAAATGAAATTGATAGGCGTGAAAAGGGAGTGAATGGAGGAGAAAACGGAGACGATGAAGAAGATTTAAGCAAAGGAGGGAGAGAAGTGGAAAAAACAAAAGAGGGAGAGAGAAATTTATGTCAAAAATGAAATAAAGAATTGCAGAGTTGCAAACCAAATGAAATACAGAGTGATTAGAAGAAAAGCAGAAGAATTATATATATATATATATATATACACACACATATATATATATATGTATGTATATAATGTTATGTTATGTAATAAAGATTGGAAATTAAGAGACCAGAAAGTACAGCACGTAATAAACATAATGTAAGGCGCAGTGTTTGTCTCAGCTAAATTACAAAACATTTTTGTGTTTTTTAATGGGAAATTGCATCCCTCCTTCCTTCTTTCCTCCTCTTCTCCAAAAACAAATTTTGGGTCAACATTACATCAATGTTTTAAAAAAGAATATATTTTTTTGAGAACGTGTTCAAAATTTAGTTAAGAGTTCAAATATTTTCTCGAGAAAAGTGAATGTAATGGTTAAAATACTTATAAGAAAATTAAGAACGAAGGTGGGTTGCATAAAGTAAGAGGTGTAGAGACGAAGGACCGTTAACATGAAGGAATGGACCATTAAAAGTGTACGATGCTTGACATAAGACAAATATGACCAAAATATTTTCTAGAATTCTTCTATTCACAAATCTACCCTGAAATCTTCGAATGACATTAGAGATGTTCATGGAATAGACGGGATATGGATTGAATATATATATATATATATATATTCTCATGGGTAAAAAGGGTTCCTACTCCCTCTTACATTCCCGGTCTAAACAGGAAATTTCTTTTCTATTTGAAGTTGGACTCTAGATGATCGTATTTCCATTAATTTCTTATTTACTTTTAGCATTAATTTTAAAAATTGGTTTTGAAGTTGAATTCAATAATTGATTGATGATTTTTTTGATAAGTAATATAAGAAATAACATTGATTGATTGCAAATTTGATACAAATAATGGTAATATTGTGTGACTTTTTAATTCAACTTCTCATAAATACGAACATAATATCTCTATCCAAATATTAATTTTATTATTTAAAATTAGATGAAAATGAAATAATGTATTAAATATTAAATATAAAAGCAATTGAAATTGAAATTGAATGGGTTTAGGGAAATGGTAAAATAAAAAATAAAATAAATAAATAATAAAATAAATAAAAAAGGCAACTTTTTATAGGAAACGAAGACGCGTGCCTGTGTGTCCAGAGTCCTTTCACGTTTCTGCTTTTTTTTTTTTTTTTTTTTTTTTTTTTTTTTTTTTTTTNTAAAATCTATTTCCAATCCCACTACTCCTCTTTCACCTTTAATTCAAATTTTCCTTCTCTATATATTATTTTTCTCTCAGTCTTCTAATAATAATAATAATAATAATAATAATATATTTTTTTAATTTTTCATAAAATATATTGAAATAATAAGATTTTGTGGGGGCCGCCATATTTTTTTTCACTTTTGTCGCCACTTGGACAATATAACCCTCTCTCTCTTTTTTATTTATTTATTTATTTATTTATTTAAAGTAATTAATACTCCTTTTTACTTCACACTAATTGTTTTATGATTTTAAGAAATATTAGTCCCATTTAGGTTTATAAAATTATTTTAACAAATTTAATGCGCACGAGGAGTGGGTGATATCATAAGGGTTGTTTGGAGAAAAGCTTGGAGATTTATAATTGGTTTCTTTTCTAGATTACATTTCTATTAATACCTAGGTTTTATGGGAAAATATATCATTTGGTATTCGTGTGTTCTTTTTGTCGACTCAACTACCCCTTTCCATTCTCAATAATTATTGCAACTATGCCCTTTATGAAATCCACTTTTGTTTTTGTGTTTAACCTAATTAACACATTCTCAATCTGTTTTAGTCAAATACTACGTCTTCTAAATGAGAGTGATCTTAAAGATACGTTGGTTAAAAAATACTAAGAATTTATAATTATATGTATGTGAATGAGGTGAATTTGGTGACTTAACATAGCCAACTAGGCATGTAGAGAATCAATTTTAGGTAAGTTATTAACAAAATTTACAAAATAATTGGAACAAAATGCAGACCCGATGAAGTTTGAGTGACAATAATATTTAATATTGGGTGGAAAAATGAAAGTGGGAAGCCGGAAAAGGACAAAAAAGAGAGCACCGTCAAGGGGTGCGCCGAAGCCATGTCGTTTAGCGAGAATCCAGTGATTGAAGTCCACGTGGAAGATTGAAACGCCGCATCCTGGTTTCAGAGACGGTCGGATATTTGTCCCCCTCTCCGCCCTTTCTACTTCCCACCTCTCTCTCTCTCTCTCTCTCTCTCTCTCTCTCTCTAACATAGGATTCTATACCGGTCTATGAACCGAACCGAACCGAACCAAGCCAAACGTGGGTCGGGTTGGAGATCTACATGGCATGGTATTTTCTTATACAAAAGAAAAAAAAATACATTAAAAGAAAAGGAAGAACAAAAAACAAAGTAGGATATGCAATGGGGACGGGGAGAGGGTTCTCATCACCTAGTCGTCGACAAATCTAAATCAAAATCTAAATCTAAATCAAAGAGGATATGGGAAATATATGGTTTTTTATTTTTTTGTTGGAATTAAAGTGAATGAAGAAAGCATGATGAAATTATTTTTAGTTATGGGACAAAATTATATTCCTTCCTTATGGGACCCCGATGCTCTTTGTCGCCTCCCATTTCTTCTTCTTTTTCATTTATTTTCCAAACTGTTTCTCAAAATTCTTACCTCAAAACAGAATCTTAACAAAAACCACTTTAATTATAGGAGACATGTCCTCCCAAACCGCCACCCACCTTCCCTTATAATATATTTCCCCTATCCCTATAACAAACAAATGGTACCACCACCTAACGACGCCACCGCAGCTTTTAGGGCTTGGCCCAATCTAATATTTATTCACTGGCTTCCTTCTCAGACCTTGGCCCAATCTAGTACCTATTGGGTTCCTTCTCAGACCTTGGCCCAATCTAAACGAGAGGCTAGGCCCAGTCTACTATTTAGTGGGGCGACCCCAATTTTCAAACCCATTTGAAGAAACAAATAAGGTATAGGAAATGAAAAGATTATATATATATATATATATATATATATATATATATATATATATATATAGTATGGTTAAAAGCAATACATACATACATATATATGTGAGCCACCCTAAATGAAATAAAAAGAGAAACAAATCACTCAAACAGACATAAACAAATTAAAAGTTTAAGAATGAAGAAAACTAACAAAAACAGAAACAGAGGAATTAATTTTAGGGGAATTGAATTAGGAAGTGTTGTTATCCACATGCTTACTCAGTTCTTCCAACCTCTTCAGCCTCACCCTTTCACTTTCACCAACCATCTACAAATAACACCGAATTAAGTAATCTAAATGAGTAATTAATTAAATAAAAGAATAAGAACTGAAGAAGAAAGCTACTACTAACCTCCATTAGTTTTGATATACACTGTACTTTCTCGTTGTTCTTTTCATTGAAAGCATCGAGGGCATCTTTGTACTCTTTCTCCTGCTTCCACCAAACAATTCCAACCATTTTTCTTTTTATTTTTATTTTTTTATAGAACTATAATTTATAGATACGAAAGTAGAGCCATGGAACTCACCTTCTTTTGGCATATTTGTCCAAGAGGCTTTAATTCCTTGTTTAGCGTATCAATTCTCTTACGGATTTGTCCAATTTCCTTCCTCGTTGGATCTCCATCTATGCCTTCAAGTTCCTGTTCATCATTCCACATTTAATCCAAAATTTCTAAATAAATTAAAATCAAACTCTCACACAATCAGAATTCCAACACAAATTGCAGTTGCAGAGATGAAATAAAAAAGGAAAACGAAAGAGTTAGGGTTTAGGTTTTAGGTTTTAGGTTTTAGGTTTTAGGCCTTAGGGAGGAGGGAGGAAAGAGATGAACAACCTCTCGAATGGAGGCCAAACGCCTTGATTCTTCCTCGACTCGGCCGAGTCGAGCTTGAAGTTTTTGCTGAAGTTCAGTCCTCATCCGCTCAATCTCCTCCTCCTTTTCCCTAAAAGCCGAAAGCGCCGATTTGGACATCTCTTCATCTTCTTTGCTACTGAAACTCAAATTTCCAGAATTCTGCAACATTACTTGAAGCTGCTGCGGATTCTGCTCGTTCTGCATCTCTTGATTTTTCCTTTTTCCCTCCAGAGGATGCGCTTCCGTTCTTGCTCGTATGAATGAATGAATGAATGAATGAATTCCCTCTCCTTTCCTCCCCTTTCCTTTCTTACGCCGCTGCTTTTCTTTACTTTTATTTTTTTCTTTTGCTTTTACAATAGATCTTCAAATTCTGACCCTTGGATTATCCACGGGAGAACAGACTTTTTAGTAAACAAAAAAAAAAAAAAAAAAAAAAAAAAAAATTANAAAAAAAAAAAAACAAAACAAAATTATATCTGTATTTAATTAATTGATTTTTGAATTTTGGGGATCGGTCATATCATATCCAAATTACAGCTCAATTTCATTTGCTTCGTTGTTGCGGTCCTAAGTTTGCGTTATTTTAATTATTAATCCATAGGACCACTTATTTATTTATTTATGTCATGTATCAATTTTTTTAAATATTTATAATATAATGAGAAATTAAAATATGGAATTTTAGTTAGGGTGGTGTAACCGTCAGCTCGAGTAGCAGCGCCGCCACTTGTTACGCAAACCCCACGGCGGTTGTCGGCAGGTGGCGCCACTTTTGTGCGGCGGACGATAATGAGTCAAAAACGACAGGACAGGATCGACTTTTCACCTTTATCCATGTTAATAGTTTATTTATGGTCTCAACCCAATCATTTCCCATTTACTTTTCTTTATATCTATTTTTTATTCTCTCTTATTTCTTTTATTGCTTTATTCCTTTCTTTATTTTAGTTCTTAATTAATCTCTCATTTTTTGCTTTTCCTTTTTTTAATATTAATTTCTAATACGAATGGCGGGCAAATCGGTAATCTTCTTTAAAATCTCTCCATCACATTCAAATTTAAAAGTTTAGAGATTTATTAGACAGTTTCTAAAGTTTATATACGGGAACCCGTAATTATGGGTAAAAATAATATAAAGAATAGAGAGGAAACTCATTGGGTTTCCCCCAATTCAGATTACAGACAAGTTTTACAGTTTAGTAATGGAAAAAAACATAACAAAAATCATCTCTTTTGGAAGTTGAGGAACTTCATGCTGTAAGCAAACACAAAGAAGTAGATGAACACCCAACCAAAGTGCGCCAAAGCAATGTAAGGGAGAAAGTCATATTCATATCCAAATGTGTCTTTCAGGAAGGCTTTCACTGGGATCTCCCCTCTCCCTGCTACCCGGAGATTACCTTCTTTGTTACCTACTTGGGATGTCACTAACCCATTGATCGTCCAAGCGATTGGAGATAGCCAGTAATACCATCTCCACCAGATTGGGATTTGCTGCATTTCATATCAGAATCAATGGAAAAGGAATCAATGGAGCTGAATTCTTGGTGGGTATCAATGAAATATGCAAGTTCACTTACTGTTCTTGGAACCATGAATCCGGAGAATAAGTTCCAGAAGCTGAGGAAGAAGGACATGGCTATGGCTGCTATTTGGGGGCCTGGCGTTAGTGCAACAATCATCATCCCGTACATTGTGAAGTAGACGAAGCACATCAAGATGAAGTAGTAGAACCATAGGAAGTTTGTTGCCTTCCACTCGAATCCCATCATGGAGAACAGGAGTAGAGAGTAAATTATTGTTTGAATTGCGTTGTAGATTGCTTCTATGGACACCTGCACAACAAGGGAGTTCCACATTGTCAGCTTAAATGGTTAACCGCTCACGTCTACGTCAGCTTCACGGTTTCCACACCCTTGTAAGGAATGCTTCGTGAGATATGAACAGAGTTGTTTGTTACCTGAGAGAATGCATAGGGGAGTGGAGAGTACATGCCAGCAGCTCTTTCACGGTAGAAAACTGTTCTCTCTATGGTTATCACTGGCTGTACTGCAGCGGCATTACTAGCTCCCAAGAAGAGAATAGCAGCATACATAGCACCCAAGAAGTTTCTCAGATCCTGTTCTTCATCACTGTTGAATTGAGCAATAAATGTGAATGAAACTTGTTGAAGTTCAATAAAAACAAAATGTGAGGATGGGTTTTGATCAATACGTTTTTTCTCCTTTGTTCCAGAAGATAAGCCCAAACATAAGTCCAATAATGGTTGTCATGAAGAACCGCACCGCGTTGTATCGAGGGTTCCTCCAGTATGACCGATACCATTTCCAGAAACAAGCTTTGTACTGAACATTGAATGACTGAGAATACTTGGTTGGGAAGTGCAGGTCTTGAGATCCGGGAGCTGGTGTACTCAGTTCTTGGATAAGTTCTTGGTTTCTCCTGAAAAATATATAGAAACTTATGAGACTCCAGTTATGAATCACGACTCTTTACAATGGTATGATATTGTCCACTTTGAGCATAAGCTCTCGTAGTTTTGCTTTGAGTTTTCCCGAAAGGCCTCGTACCAGTGGAAATGTATTCCTTACTTATAAACTCATGATCATTCCTTAAATTAGTCAACGTGGGACTCCCTCCCAACAATCCTCAACAACTCCTAGGAGACGAATCAAAGAATTGAGATAAAAGTGAACGTACTGATAAAGCGCAGAGTTGGCATAAATTTCTGCAAAATCCACATCAAGTTGAGTCTCAACAGATGAAGCTGTGACATCAAGCATCCATGTAGCAGGATTGTAGCCATCTTTAATCTTTGGAACCCCTGGAACACTCTGTTGCAGTTCAAAGGAGCGTTAGTAAAAGTATATGCAACGGCCCAAGCACACGTTTTTAAAACGCGTCTTGTTAGGGAGAGGTCTTCACACCCTTATAAAGGGGGTGTTTCGTTCTCCTCCCCAACTGATGTGGGATCTCTTAGTTGACTAATAAGTTCTTACTTCAAAATACTCGACGAGCCTGTGAGAATGGTGACCAAGAGATCCAGCATAAATGACTTGTCCACCTCGTTTCATCAACAGCAGCTGTTTCAAGATCAAAATATAAGCTCATTTCACTTTTGAAAAGAAATAAAGCTCATATCAATGTCATACCTCATCAAAAGATTCAAAAATATCAATGCTGGGCTGGTGAATTGTGCAGACCACAGTTCTTCCAGTATCGACAGTGTTTCGCACCGTCCGCATGACAATGGCTGCAGCTCTAGCATCAAGACCAGATGTTGGTTCATCCATGAAGATGATAGATGGATTAGCCACCAGCTCTACAGCTATAGTTAACCTCTTCCTTTGTTCTGTTGAAAGACCATCTATCCCAGGAAGTCCAACTAAAGCATCTCTCAGAGAGTTAAGTTCCACCAGTTCCATAACTTCTTCCACAAACATCTACAACAAACACAGACAGAAATTTAAGGATAACAAACTTCAGGCACATCAAACTGTTTTGTTCTCCAAAAATTCAGGCAAATGAAACCTTTCTGGTAGCTGTGTTGACACTTGAAGGAAGGCGGAGCCATGCTGAATAGAGCACTGATTCGTAGACAGTAAGATGTGGTGAATGAATATCATTTTGTTCACAGTAACCTGACACACGAGCAAATGTTTCTTGATTCTTAGCATATCCAGATATATTAATGCTTCCTTCAATGTATCCTCCTGTCTTTCTTCCAGCTAAGACGTCCATTAGAGTGGTCTTTCCAGCCCCACTGACACCTACGAGTGCTGTCAAGACACCAGGTCTGAAAGCTCCACTGACATCCCGCAGTAATTGAAGGCGGTCCTCATCAATCCCTTGACTCTTCATTTCCTGAAGAATTTGAACAAGAGAGCCATCCATTAGCTTTGTAAACTCCATTAACTTTCAAAAGAAAGCCGTAAGAACGAGTAACTTACAGCAGGCATATCCACATAGTAATTGACATGGTTAAATGCAAGGGAAAGCGGCTGAAAGGGCAAAACCATTCCTTTCTTTGCTGGACTATTTGAATTATTCGCCACATTTGAAGACTTTGTAGGTTGTGTTTGAGTACCTGTAATTAACCACACATTCAGACAAGACCATCCCAGAAAACAGGGATTGAGCTCAAGTTTCTTACCTCTGGATGCAGAATATGGATTTTTCTTGTTGTTATTTGCGTCATCAGCAATGGCAGCTCTTGAATCGCCCAAAGCTGAATTTGGTTTGTCAGATAGGTCAGTAACAGCAAAAAAGAAGAGATTTCATGGAAAATTCTTGAATGGAAACCAGAAGATTTGGCTTACGGTTGAGGAACGTCAATGAAATGATGAAGAGTAGGTTGAAAAGAAGAGAGAACCCAAAGAGTGCAGCAACACAAACCCAATACATTTTATTAGTATCATAAAAGTCTCTTGAACCAAGGAGAATCTTCCCAACTGTAGTTCCATTTAATCTGGGATCTGTTGGAGGCTGCATCAAGCCAATACAGGTTTAGTTTTGGAAACTAATGACTTGTTTGTGACGTTTGATTATGATTTTATGAACATCATACCTGATTCCATCTGTCGTCTAGAAATTCATTAATGACAATTGCATTTTGTCCATACATCATAGGAGACGAGTAGTAACCCCATATGATCCATGGCTCTATGTCACCTGCAAATATCAAAGATATGTAAGTACTACTAATATCCAACCTTGGAAGAAGCTCAGACTTCATTGGAATCCGCACGGTCGTATTCACGTAGAGATTGTGGCTTGTGGGTTAGGTTTGAAGTGTAACGGCCCAAGCCCACCGCTAGCAGAGCTTTCTCTTTCGAGCTTCCCCTCAAGGTTTTTAAAATGCATCAGCTAATGAGAGGTTTCATTCTCCTCCCCAATCGAGGTGGGATCTCACAATCCACCCTCTTCGGGGCCCAGCGTCTTCGCTAACACATCGCCTGGTGTCTGGCTCTATACCATTTGTAATGGCTCAAGCCCACCACTACTAGATATTGTCTTCTTTAAGTTTTTCCTTGTGAGTTTCCCCTCAAGGTTTTTAAAACGCGTATGCTAAGAAGAGGTTTCCACATCCTTATAAAGAATGTTTCGTTCTCCTCCTCAACTAATATGGGATCTCGAAATAGTTAAGAGGCAAGAGGGTTTAATCTACTTACTTCTGGCAATGATGAAGCCACCTAATACAAAGACCATTAGTAGAGTGAAACTTCCCATAGTGCTTGCAATAACTTGTACTCTCCCAGCTGCAGCAATGAACCGAAAGAGGGAGAGAGCCATCTGATGGATTCCAAAGTAGGCTAAGAGTTGCCGGAAAAACCTAACAAAAGGAAGCTCTTTTAGTGTTGGTAAAAGTTGGACATTTCTCCAATTCAAACATTGAATGTCAGATGGTCGGTTCAACATACCTGCTAGCAGCCGGAGCAAACCCAATTGTGTAGTAAGTAAGGCAAATCCAAATGCCTGATTCCATCAATGATAAAGGAATTCTGAGTACCCAAATTGGCAACCCAAAAGCCCAAGCAGGAAAGAACAAAGAATCCCTTTGCTTATAGAAGACAGGCAGCCTGACGATGGTCAAGGCTAGTTCTGCCATTCCATTAAACATCATATTGATTAAGCTAAAGAACAGTGCTCCAAAGAACTTTCCACCTCCTTCCACAGTGCCCACTTTCATTTCTGTCCTGAAGAACACCGTCATTGTAATTAAAGACATGATTGTTATCTGAACTGTCTTGAACACATAGATGAATGAGTTACGCTTCATCAAAAGCCACTCCCTTGAAAAACAAGCCTTGAAGAGTTGCCAATTGGACAAGCCATACTTTTGGGTGACCAATGCAGCTGGATGAGTGTTCCTTTTGTCAAAAGGAACACTAAGTTCTGTGTTCAAACGTTGTCCAATGTGAAACTTTTTGAATCCTTGTATAAATTCAGGAACGGAAGTGTATCTGTATGGTTGGCTCTTTCTAAACCAGTATTGTTCTTGGTCCTTTTTGGATGTGACTTCTTGCAGGAAGTCAGCTACTCCTTTCCTTTCTGGGCATTTGAAACCCATGAATTCAAAGAACTCAAGAACGTTGTCTCGTGGGCCTTGGTATACAATCTCACCCTCTGATATTAGAATAACATCATCAAAAAGCTCAAAGGTTTCTGGAGCTGGCTGTAGCAGAGAAATGATCATTGTTACATCCATTATGTGAACCATTTGCCTCATGAATTTGCATATCTGAAAAGTTGTGGAGCTGTCTAACCCAGTTGAGATTTCATCCATAAACAATGCCTTTGCTGGTCCAACCAACATCTCCCCTGCCAAATTTCAAACAAGAACTATGAATAAAAACACAATCCCAACCAAAACTGACTCAGTGTAACAGCCAAGCCCAACTCCACCACCGTCAGTAGATATTATCCTTTTTAGACTTTCTCTTTTGGGCTTGATACGCGCGAGAGGTTTCCACATCCTTACAAAGAATGTTTCGTTCTCCTCCCCAACTTATGTGGGATCTCTCAATCCACCCCTCTTGGGGCCAGTGTCCTCGCTGGCACACTGCTTGGTGTCTGGCTCTGATACCATTTGTAACACTCTAAGTCCATAGCAGATATTGTCCTCTGATACCATTTTAAAACGCATAGGTTAGGAAAAGGTTTTCACACTCTTATAAAGAACGAGTTTTGTTCTCATGTCCAACCGATGTGGGATCTTACAATCCACCCCCCTTTGAGGCCAGCATCCTCGCTGACACACTACTCCGTGTTTGGCTTTGATACCATTTGTAACTGCCTAAGTCCACCACTAGCAGATATTGTCCTCTTCGGACTTTCCCTTCTAGACTTTCACTCAAGGTTTTAAAACGCGTCGGCTAGGGAGAGGTTTCCACACCAATGTTACGTGTGACCCATCAAAATGGAGGAACATACCAGTAGTGACACGCTTTCTTTGTCCCCCAGAAATGCCCCTCCTCATCTCATTCCCAACAATGATATCAGCACAAATATCCAAACCCATTATCTGCAACAGATGATTCAGCTTCAGCCAAAACGAAAAAACAAAAACACAAACTAAGAACTGAAGGAAGGAAGGAAAGAAACAAAACCTTGAGAACATAGTCAGTGAACAAGTTGGTTCTCTGCCCTGAAACTGAAATGGCTTTCATGAACGCATCAATTTCAGGGTCGGGTTTGATTCCAGCTTCTTTTTCTCTCCTCGAAAGCTCTTCCAACATTTCATACCTAGTTCCAACCCCTTGGCATCTCCCTGAGAAATCAAACGTCTCCCTCACTGTCATTTCCCAGTTATGAAGATCGTGTTGGCTGATATACGCAGAAGTCCTCTGAGGAACAAACTCCTTAAACTCGTGGCCACAATACGTGATTCTTCCATCTTCCTTCACGTTATTTTCCAGTTTCCCTGCAAGTGCTCGCAGCAATGTCGTCTTCCCAGAACTTGGAGGACCCAGAAGAAGAGTCATCCTACATTTTTACATCGATTTCACCAAATGGGTATCACCTAAACTTCATAAATTATCATGTCCCAAATGAAATAATATTAAACTCACTCACCTGGAGGGCTTCACCACGCCACTAATATCCTTCAGAATCTGGATTTTCCTCTTGTTGGGTGGGGTCAACCGAACCAAACCAAGCACACTCTGTCAATTTAAATCAAATATATTAAAAAAAAATTGTTTTTTTTTTTTCCTTTTTTTTTTGATACCCTTCAACCCAATACTTAATTAAATTTCGAAATTTAAAAATAAAATGAAATTACCTCAGCTATATTGAGAAAAACATTGGGCAAAGTGGGGTGCGCTCTGCTGCCGACGTGCAGTTCACCTTCCACCGATAAATGCTCGAACCGGACTTCGATCTTCGGCATCTCAATCCCCACCCTTCAACAAATTCAACACAAAATCAGCTTTTGACCCAAACCCATTACTCAAAATTAAATTTTGATCCTGTTTATATGAAAACTCACCTATCCGTACGATCTCTGAGCCTTCTCAAGAACTTTTCATTGTCTTCTTCGATGATTTTGAGCATACTCTCCATTAATTGCTGTTTCTCCTGCATTCCGATCTTTGTTACGTCCACCTCATCGTGAACTACGCGTCCGTTATCCAGCACGTGCTTCAGCATCCCTTTTCGGAGGCGGTCATACGTCGGAAGACGTTCTATCGCCGCCCATTTCAGCTCCTCTTCATCTTCCTGCCGTCCGCTTCGAGTGAACACGTCGGACGGTGCTTGCCATGCTTCTCTGATGCTCGCCGTCGCCCAGCTTCTCTGACTCGTCGACGCCCAACTCCGTCGACTCATAGATCTCGCTAGATCATCAGCCACCATCTGAGCGGCTGCCATAACTATTCAACTGATTCGATCACGCTCTGTATTCTATACGATTAAAACAGAGGATTTCCTTCTACAAGAGTTGATATGGAAGAAAGATTCGGGCAATCAGACGGCGTCAACGGGGAATTAACGTCAGCAACTGCGAGGGGATTGTTGTTGCTGCTGTCGTTGCCGGCGCCGCCGCCATTAATGGTGCAGGGGAAGAGGAATTGTTTGGAAATGGAGGTATGAATTTGGATTGTGGTGAAATGGGGCGGAAGTTTTAAAGAGGGAACTCCGGCAATGAAGAAGGAGAGAGAGAGAGAGAGATGGGAGAGGATTAAAGTAATGATGAAGTTGACCGGAACTCCGGGAGGAAGAAGATGATTATACGAAGCAATCTGTATATATATATAATATATATATACACACAGAGAGACAGAGAAAACAGGGCGGACGGTCATGCCGATTAATTATTTTATTTATTATTCGATTCATAAATTAAATTAATAAATTCTTCAACTTCTAGATACATAAATTTAAATAGTAATTATATTTTCATCATTGAATTCACATAATTTTATTTTAGTCTATGCTTTATTTTTAATGTTTTGAGATTATAAATATCGAGACTATAATTTTAATATTTATGTTTTTTTTTTTTTTTTGTGAAATTAAGAATATTTGAATACGTGTGTTTAAAAAGAATGTGGCGTATGAATATGACTAATTGGGTAGGCAACTTTATTGGGTTCATATATTATATTGATTAAATTATTAGCTTTGTGAATCACATTATTGATTTGATGAATGTGTTGAATAAACCCACGTACTATTTAATCTTCCTCAATTGTTAAACGGTTCTATTTTAGACAGATAATCCTAGTAGAAAAAGTTAGTTAATTATGATTAGTATAGTTTAGTCAATCATTCGTAACAATAATAATAATAATAATTTATTCACCAATTTGGTCCCTTAGTTGGATTATTTATTTTTTAATCATTATAATATTTTTTTTCTTTGAATAATTCATGTCTTCCTATTTTAATTAGTAATTATAAGAGGTTTTATTACCTCAATGTATCTCGACTAGTTAAAATATATATATATATATATATATATATATTAATCAAGAGATTATAGACTCGAAATTTTAGACTCACCTCTGCCAGAAAAATGAAAAAAATTGAATTTTTAATAATAATAAATAAAAAAGACAGTAGCATCCTATAATTTTTAGTCTGACTTTTTAGAATTAAAAAAAAAAAAAAAGATCTAGAATATAAGCCAACCTATTCAAATATTGGGAAGCAATCTTTGATTATATTATTATTTATTTATATTTAAATTAAAAATTATGGTCGAAAAAAATATTAATTATAACACCTTCTAGAAGGGGACAAATCAATTAAACTGTAAAAGTTTTACATAGACCAAGCCATAAGCTAGCTCTTCCACATTATGAGCTCAATCAATTAATTATATTTTTGGTAAATTAACACTTTTGAAAATTTAATTTTATAAAAGATATCTTAGTATAACCGATAATTTATTTCATTACGAGCATCAAGCAATTAATTCTATTTTTAGAAAATTAACCCTTTTGAGAATTTAATTTTATAAAAGATATTTTAATATAACGGATAATTTAATTTGATAGCCTAAACTCAACTTTTAGGTAGTAATATATTAATTTTTTTTTAAATAAAAACAATAATTACGATAAATTAAATAAATTTTTTTAAAAATGTGGAGTATTTTAAAGGGTGTAACCAAGTCAAACATTGGAACTAAAGATTCTTTAAGGCATATTAAAATATGGTGATTGTCGAACATTTCAAACTTTGACTTATTAAATAATTATTAATTTGGCAAATTCTATGATCACAGCAATATAATATCATTAAGAAATCAAAATAGATTAACGTGTGATCAGGGCTATTTATTTATTTATTTTTTAATTATCAGAACCACAGACTGTAACAGTATTGAATTTTTGTATTATTTTAAAAAATATATATTTTTTATTTGTAATAATTTTAAAATCAATTTAACATTACTTAGAAATGACAAATGTGTGATGTAGTATTTTATTTAAATACCGCCAATTTGAATATAATACTTATTTAAATGACAGAGAAGAAAATACCATTTCAATCAAATTACAACCATACCCTTAATCGATTAATGATCTCTACCAAAATTTAAATCTTTAATCTTAGACAAATATCTTAATTACTTTAATTAATAAATTTAAATATTCAATCTAGACAAATGTGTACGATAATATATAAATGAATGGTAGTATGTTCGTGCTCTCTAAGTGAATGCATTTTAAAAGTATATAATAGACTACTACTTGGTCGCATTGTACTCATCCATGCAAACAAATAAACATTTTATGTTTCTAAAAACACAAGTGTTATGGAGTGAATATTGTCGAGCTCATGGGTCTAGCTCAACCTGACCCACAAACCCAAGAAGACGAAGGGAATTTCTTGTCGGTTCACAAGGTCAGGCTGAGAAATAAAACCGTATTTAGTTGGATACTAGTTGTTGAGGATCGTTGAAAGGAGTTCCACAAAGTGCAAATGTTACAATTAGAGTTCTTACCGAAGTACAACTCAAGGGTATGAACATTGGGTCGAGGTTGATATCGTCACAGAGACACAAACTAAGAGAAGATATCAATCTCCACTAGCGCAGCCCCTGCAACCACAATGCACACACTCAATGACCTTCTCCTCCCTCAGGTGCTTGGGAACCCGGCACACGCATGTTGTCGCAAAGTTGTGATCTCGGGGTTGTATGCATCTTAGACAGCACAAACGTTCATAACCAGGCTGCACAACAGAAGAAGTTAAGTAAGACATGACTGAACACTAAAAGGAATAGAATGAGGTGCAAGCTTACAAGCTACAACATTTCAGACTACGGATATCAGTCCACTCAAAATCATAGGATTTCATCCCAACCCTTCTGTTTCAAAGGGCACCTAGGTACATTGCTGTGTGCCTTACTTTTATCTGTAATGTGTACTTGCCTCTATTTGTCTCAACTAATGAAGAAAGGGCCCAGGTTTTTCAAAATTCTGCCTAGGATGCCTATTTCTTTAGAACTCATACAACCTATAGATCAAATCCTGTTCAAATAAGGTCGTGGCATTGGCTAGGATGCCTATTTCATTAAAAGAAAAAAAAAAAAAGAGAACCCCCATTTCTTACACTTTTCAGCGTCTCGTACTTCACTATATTATTTTTTCTTATACCCGGTTGGAGAAGAGAACAAAACATTCTTTATGAGGATATAGACACCTCTCCCTAGCAGACGCGTTTTAAACATCTTGAGGGGAAACTCGAAAGAAAAAGCCCAAAGAGGACAATATCTGCTAACGGTGGACTTGAGATGTTACACTTTTAAAAGGACTTGTCTAACTTGCAACACTTCTTCCCAGAACTTAGGCTTAAGGTTACTTCAAACTCACTTTTCTATAGCCACTTAACTAGCAAAATATTCTGTGCTAATCCCTATATGTGACATCTTTTTAATAAAGAAACCAACCAATTTCACCCCTAACCTATGTAAGCCAAAACTATTAAGCAAACGAGCAAAATGCATATCATGTCAAGCTTAAAAATTCACTGATCTATGAAAAATTAATGATATGGATGAAACGATTTCGTCGTGCAGAGGAGGTTCGACACAAAAATAGATTGTTTGGAGGTCAAAGACCAAGAAAGAATAAGCAGAAAATACATGGAGTCACATTTGAATCTTCACATTGAAAGGGTCACAGAACAACAACTACTACTTGGAACCAGATAACATAGGAGAGGCAAAAACAAACCTTCTTCCATTTTGCAATTAAGTTACGATCTGCATAGCCTTGATCCAAACAGAATTCAAATAATTCCTTAGATATTTCCTTCCTTCGATGATAGAGGTCAAAGACATAGCGGCTTTTCTGATGCGCTATTTTGAATATAGGCCACAGCGTCTCACATTTTCTCTTACCATCATGTGTGTCATTCTCGGCTGCAATCATCAAAAGAGTAAGCCAACATCAGAGTCATAAACCCCAGTGAGGAGAGTTGGTAACAAATTGAAGACAGACCTTCTCTCATCTTAGCTTGCAATTCTCGGAGAGTTGGTTCAATTAGCTCCCATCCCTCAGGATACTTGACACGGTTCGTCTTAATCTTGGGCATTTTTTCTGCAAATTTGGAACTAAAACACGACAATCAAGTTTAAAATCCTTCCAAATGGAACTCGTTAAACCAACAAGACATGCACAGAAGCTAGTTGAGTTACAGATATATCAAATGTACTAAGATTGAAACCGCAATAGAACTTTTAATCGGACTCCCATATTGTTACAGGATAGTATAATGCCCAGCTTATACTTAACTCAAACTCCTTTTTCGTTTTAATTCTATTTCTATATAGTTCATCCACATTATCGAACAAAATCCCCAAAAAGCCAAAAACTCAGAAACCCCAAGGCAAAGGGGCTGAACCAAACAGAAGAAGAAAGGGAGTTACCTGGAAAATTTCCTCGTATGTGGGTGATCGAAGACTCGGTAAGGCAGGATCCGGAAGAATTTGAGAAAGATCAAATGGACAAGAGCGGATCGGAGCGCAGATCAAAGGAGAAAACGTTTAAATCGAGGGAAAGAAAAGAAAATTTTGAAATCGAAGCAAAGCTAGGGCAAAGTTGATGAGATTATGAGAGGAAGGTTCGAGAACGCTGGAGGCGGCGGTTCAACTGAACTAGAGATATTTTTATTTTTATTCCGAATAACTCATTTAATATATTTTTTTAATTTGAAAAAAAAATTAATTCTAAATTTTTTATTAGTCGAATTGCTAGCAAATAATTATTTAGCGAAGTACAATAACTAATAATAGCACAAAAATGAATAATTTAAATAATTTTGTAAATTAAGCTGAGCGACCCTCCACATTCTGAGTTCGATCCATCCATGAAGCTTAATATATATATATATATATCTCACCCTAAGTTGGCATAAGATTTCCTGTATTCAGAGGCTACCAAAAGGATATGTTGATACATAATATTGAACTCAAGAGACCTTTGATGAAGCCATGAAAATGGTAAGCATTGATACAAATATTCTCGACCAAATTTACATCATACGCTACAATATTAATTACAGCAAGGTCGGCGAGTTCTAAAACAGTTCGAACTCGAGGTGTTCTCCAGTGGACTTGCTTTCCAAATACCTGAACTTGTTTTGTTGAGTAATCATGCTTGTAATGTCCATATCACATAAGTCAGGAAGTTCTGGAGGGATTGCACAACGGATCAATGCCCAGTTTAGACCCTCGAAGAATGGGTGCTGTTTGATTTCTGCAGCCCCTTTCTCTGTCCCGAATCGATTTTCGGGTTCTTTTATCAACAGTCCTCGGATAAGATCTCTTGCTTGGAAACTAACGATCGGGCTGTCGGGAAAACTGAGGCTCTGAATGATTACATTGGTTAATGTTTCTTCATTGTTTGAACCCTTGAATGGGGTTCTACCATATAGAAGCTCATATAGAAAAACACCAAACGTCCACCAATCGACTGCAGCTCCATGACCCTCTCCTTTAATGATCTCGGGAGCCAAATATTCGTGAGTGCCAACGAAGGAATTTGATCGTGCATCGGTCGGTTCGGCAATGAGCTGGGGCAATGACCTGAACTGTGTTGTGAGGTCAGGTTTTGACTTCCTTGCTTTGGCTGTAGCAGGTAAGAACCTGGGGCTGAAGCATGGGACTTGACATGATGGTCCAATGCAAAATGGCTCAACACAACTAGAATCTCTACCTGGAACTGAGGTTTTCACCAAGTCTGCATTGAAGGATGATGACTTCAGGAGCGTTGGACTGACCGTGCACCTAAGCGACAGGTCAAAGTCGGTAAGCATTATGTGACCATCTTCCCTGACAAGAATGTTCTCGGGTTTTAAATCTCGATAAATAACGCCAAGCATGTGCAAGTACTCCAAAGCAAGGAGGACCTCAGCAACATAAAATCTGCAAAATGGTATAGACAAGCGGTTTTAGCCAAATTCTGTGACCGATCGTCAATGCAACGAATATACATTCCAGATTTGCGACGAAAATTATAGTAATACGCATACAAGTACAGAATAAGTATACACGAGCAGCATTTGCCTCAAATTTGTATATTTTTCGTGTGATTTTTGAGCCTATTTAATGTCAGCAAACAAGGTGCAGAAGGTGAAATCAAATATCATATAACCTTACCTTGCTGCGGGTTCAGGAAAAACTCTGCTTAGCTGCTTCTGCCTAAGAACATGAAGATCTCCTCCAGGACAATACTCCATGACGAGACATGATAAATTATCAGAAGTAAATTGAACATAAAGTGTTGGAAGGAAGGGATGATCTAGCATTCTAAGTATTTCTCTCTCAGTTTGCGCTCTCGGCATTTTCTTCCGTCTTGCTAGAAACTCATTGTCCATGACCTTGATGGCAAATAAGCAACTAGTGCCAGTTAGCTCAGCTAGATACACGGTTCCGATGTCACCACAACCAAGCTTCTTTAAAAGATTGAAATGCCGCAAGCTGAGGACCCCATGCTCCAATTGTGCATGGCGTATGGCTTCCCACCTAACATCTTTCGACATATGAGGTCTGTTACCATTACTGGATCCACGACCATTGCTGTCATCACTTATAATACTCGTCGTACTGCTACTGTAATCACCTTGACTACTTTTTGAGCTTTGAGAAAATTCGCCCTTATCCCGTGCCCTTGTATTTCTTTTTACTCTAACATCAGAAGCCTTGCCATCCCCGTAGATGCCTGATTTGCTAACGCCTGATTTTGAATTCGTCATGCTTACACCAGTGCCAAGACCACTAAACTGGGATGCAGAGCCCTTCATTGAGTCTTTAGCTGCACCATTCAATGCACAGTGGCATCGCGCACATATCAACTTCCTATTACTAGGATCCGTATCATCATTGACTGCATTGTATGTGCTTGAACTACATGTTGGAGAACTCAAATCCTGTTTGACTTTCTTCTTAGCCAGCCCCTTGTTCCTAATAACGGGTTTAACCGAACGGGAGGCACTTCTAGATAACTTGGTAACCTTATTGCCACTACCCAACTTAGACGAAGATGCAGTTTGCATCCTACCTTTTCGTCCTGCCTTGGACAATGCCGCTTTATCTGCTACCCTGCTTCCAGCAAGAATTTTCTTCTCCTTCTCTAAAACCTTGCCAATAGTGCAGGAAGATAACGATGGTGGGGTAACGGACTCCTCTTCCTTCTCCAGCTCTGCCCTTAATGTTTGAGATCCAACTTTCCTTGACGACGTGGTATTGACGTTTTGTTCCACAGTAACAACCTCGCTATAATTTTTCGTTTTGGCAACAGGCAACTGAAAGGGACGAGCACTTTCAACCGGAGATTTAACAGCAGATGCCTGGACATGCTCAAGTCTCTTCTCGAAGTTCAATTTCTTTTCCTCTGGAACCAGAGATATTTCAACCACGCTTGAAGAAGAGCCTGACTCAGTAGCTTCAACCATAACTGAATTGTACAATGTCTTGATCCGCCCAGCTTCGGAGATTCTTGAAGAGCTAGACAATTTTGATGCTCTCTTCATAGCAGCCATTTCAGACGCTTTTGAAACACATAGTTCCCTAAGTGCTTGCTTCAGACTACCAGAATCGGAAGTACCAATACCTGGTGAGCGAGGTATGCCAACAGTGATCGGCTTCTTTAGTGTACTTTTTCTCAGTGCATTTACCTCTACTTGCGAATGACCTAAGCTCTTGGATGCATTTTTAATACTAATTGACTCAAAAATCTGATTGATATCATCCTCTAGAGATCCTTTGAATCCAATTTTCAATGCAGAAAGTTTTCGATCTTTATTTGATAAGAAATCTGAATGATGAGATCCTACCTTACTTTGAACAGGTTTGATTTCTTCCCTTGCTTCAACAATTTCACAAGTACCAGTTCCCATTACTAACTCCACTCGCTATACGAAAGCCCTTAGATAATGAGTCTCACACTCTTGACCTGTTCTTTGCATCACTAGAACATTGATTATCCGCTCTTCCACTCGCCATAAGCTGCGACATTCAGGCCATCTAATCATCACAGAAACATCAAGATACGAATTAAGAGGAGACATAAAGAGATAAGAAACAACGGAAGTACAATTAACTGTTGACTGGGTAATGATTAGCATCCATTATTTCCATTATACCATTTGCCCCAATAGTCACTTGCATCGTCCAAGAAATGGTCGAAGACGCATTCATAAAACAGCTCAAGATTTAGAAACATCAATGAATCCAGCAACAGAAGACGAAAATATTAATCGCTTTCAAAAACGGATGGATCGAATAAACCACAAACCCACCACTCCAACTTCAAACAACCAAAATCCCATCTCAGATTCTACAGCAATACGTTAAATGACATTGTAGAGTGATAAAAACGAACAGAATTAACATAACAACAAAAGGACAGCAGGAAAATGGGATTTGACAAAAACAGCGAAAAAGAAACAGAAACCTCAGCATCCAAGAGCGAGAGCTCAAAAACATAGCTGGAATAGCAAAATCCAGAAAGAACTCCAGAAGAAATCAAAATCAAAAGAAAAAAAAAAAGGAGGAAGAGTGAGATCAGAGACGGCATTTACCTGAGGCGAAGTGAATTGAAAGGGCGCACGCAATGGAGCCCAGTGATAGGATTGTGAAGAATGCAAAGGAGACGAACGCATAAACACTTGGGAAAACCTAGTTTGGGGTCCGGAGCGGTGGGCGGAGAGAAGAAGGGAGAAACGGAGGTCTAGAGAGAGAAAGAGAGAGTAAAATAGTATCTTTCTGTTCAGAATTCTGAGACTGCCTCTGAGTACTTAGGAGAGATAAGGCCCCGCTTTGGCACCTTATGAGCACTGCCCACTGGGTTTAATGCAACACACAAATATAATAAATTAATAATAATATTATCTTTTTAAAAATACTTTAAAATAATAATTTACAATTAAAATCTCAAATTTTCATTTTTTTTTTAAATTATTGTGAGATATATAAATATATGGACATATATTGAATAAGGGAATGAAGCATAGGATCCAATTTGAAAAATGATAAAATTAGAAGTAAGATGACAAGGAGGAGACAATTCACATTTTCTTCTTCTGACCACTTTTGGCTGCCTCCTATTTTTCTATTTCTCTCTATTTTTTTTTTAATTTCTCCATATTACTTTTATTTTTTTGAATTTTATATTCATTAAATTCATTTTACACATAGTATCAAAGCTAGATATTAGATAGTGTGCCATCAAGGACACATCCCTTATAAGCATGAGAAACTCCGAAAGATATTTGAATCATGAACCAATTTAGTTGGGATACAAATACGAGAAGGGATTTTAGTTTTTATGGTTGATTTAGGTAGGTGAGTGAATTAATTATTATAAGATAGTTATAAATATGTTATGTGAAACGAAAACCCAAAAATACAGAAAGAGATGGAAGAATAATGAGGCACAAGAAGCCATCGCTTTCAGATGCTATGACCACCATGAAAGAGATGGTTGTGAACTTGTCAGCTTCCCCAACCAAAAAGTTTCAAACAGAGAGATGGGATGTCTCCCTCTTTTCAGTGTCTCTGCTTTGGTGCCGCCTTCCCACTGCCCGCCTCCCTTTATGACTCCGTTCAATACCCATTTGGTTTGGCATCAATGCTCTGTGGATATTCCCTACTGTCAGGTGGCTCCTTATGAGCGTCCCACACCTCTTTGCAAAGTTGCTTGGATTCAACCATCAGTCAAGAACTTTTTGAGCTAAGGGATATCCAATCATACATAAATTTAAGCATAGATAAATTAAAGCAAGTTTCTTACAAGTTATGGGCTATCCAATCAGAGAGATGTTCTTGAGCTAGGGGTGAAAGAAAACGGACAAAACACTTCAAAACTTGGAAATATTTTATAGAAATGCTGAAGAACATGCCATACAAGAGACATAAACTAGCCAGGAATTGATAAATTCACATAAAACTAAATGGGTCTATAACTATAACTGGTCATAATAGTTCATCCTATATCATAATTAAGTAACCAAAAATCCAGGTCTCTAGATAGCAGTTTGAATGAATCCGAGTACTGTGTAAGGGAGGGTTGCAAAATCTGGTTAATCAAAGAGACTGAAGCACATCTCCTGTATCATACAAGCAAGAAACAAATAAGGATATTGGTTAGAAGAATAAAACAAGTTTAATTAGGATTCTGAATGAATTTGTGATACTTACATCCTCCGACTCTTCTTCATCTTCTTTCTTGTCCTCTTTCACAGGCTCGGCAGCCACAGCAGCAGAAGCAGCACCACCGCCGCCGGCAGCTACAGGAATAGCAGAACCAACAGAAGAGATTGATGCCATCTTCTCCCTTCCACTGGCTATGACCTCTGCTAAATCTCTGCCCTTAACTTGGGAAAGAAGCAACTCTATTCTTTCATCTTCAACCTCTATTCCAACTGCGAATGTACGCCGATTAACAGTTCAAATTTTCAATTTATGAACTGCATTTACCGTAATCAACCAGACTAAACGCGAAATCCAATTAATCTACTCTAATGAGTACGGAATCGAATCAAAACAAAACCCTAAATATCATACCAGAGCCGAGAATGGCGTTGATATCCTCAACGGAAGGGTGAGTGTTTCCGCCCAAAACAGCCAACAAATACGCTGCAACTATCTTCATCTCTGAAAATCTATAAAAAGAAAAGGAAGCTCGAATCAAACCGTGTTAAAACACTCTGCCAAATGTAACTAAAACAAGAACAGAATGGGTGTAGAAGACGAAGAACATACCGAAGACGGAGGAGAAAACAATCGCACAAGATGAATGGTGGAATTGGAGAAACAAACTAAGCTATATGAAAGAATTTAAAGGGGAAATTTGGAGAAATTTTCCTTATTCCCGCTGTTCCATAATTTTGATTTCTCCATTAATTTGAAATATTTTCCAAATTTATCAAACTTAGAATTTTATTCCATTTTGGTCATTTATTATTAGTCCATATATTTTTTAATAAATTTTAAAATTAGGTTAATTTATTAGTCCATATATTGCGTTTAGAATTTCCTTATATATTAAATTCAAATTTACGTGAAAAAAAAATTACCTTAAAATATTTTAACTTTCCAAGTTCTCCTCTCTAAATTTTCCAATATATTTCAAAAACATCATATTTCGACTATTTAAATTAAAAAAAAATATATTTTTTTTTATTTTTAAACTTTAAAATTTTAATTTTTTATTTAAGGACATTTCTAATATAAAAAATAGATGTATAAATAATTCTAACGATATATTTTGAGATTAAATAAATAGTAACTTATATATTTGGTAATAAATATAGTTTAAATTGATTAAATTGAATTTTGATGGCTTTTCTCGTAAATAATTGAGAGGGGACACGAATTTGATTTATGTGTGCAAATATTATAACACTACATGCAAGTATTCAACAATTCCATATGATATGGTGGAATTTGATTGGATGGGTCGCAAATTATATTAATTATCCAAATACCATTTATATACAATGTTTTTTATATTGGATTTTTAAACATTCTTCTTATTACAATATAATATTTTAATGAATTAAATGAATTAAATGAATCAATTAATAAAAATACTTTTATCTATTTAGAGTTATTTTTATTAAAATTAAAATTGAGCTAAACTTATTTACAAAATAATGTTCAATAAAATATTTGTTGAGATTCGTGTATATATACACGTGTGTAAATTATAATATAAAACAATTTAACAATCGATAAAATTAAAATTTATTATTATTTTGTGTAACAATATCCTCGAATAACATATGCTAATGGTCGACTTTCCTATATTATTATTTTATTTATTTTTAAAATTTAAAATTTAAATTAATATTTACTCTAAATAAAAAAAAGAAGCCGACGTGAAAAGAAAAAAAGGGGGGGAAAATGTGAGAAATGAAGATAATGTGGAGTATATTTATTTGTGTGGGTTGGTGAAGAGGCAAGGGGTGTGGTATACAAATAAAACAGCCCATATTTGGGACAGCCAAGTGAGGGACTCACTAAAAACTGCCCCTCGAATCATTCATTTGATGTCGATGAAAATCTTTTAGATATAAAATTTAAAACGATTTGAGTGTAGTTAAAACTGATTCAATATCATTTACTGTACTAAAACATACTTTGTGCACTTAAAAGTGGAACACTTGATATCACTTATTTATATGTTTTGTGTCACGGTCTTGCTTAGTTAAGGCGTGTTGGCTATGACCGTATGTTGGATGTCTGTCTAGGACGTGTTGTCCATGACCGCATATTCATTCTAAATTTCTTACTATTTCATGGGTTGTTTCGTCTTAGAATAGTTTTAGAGTAAATAATGAAGAAACCATGTAGAGTATTGGGCCATAGAAATAAATGCAAAGCAAAGAGTGGAACACCCTCTGCAAATAGCCTTGCCTTAAAATCCAGGCTTTCATTCTTCCATTGCAGCTCCTCCAGCTTTCATACGCTCTTTCAATGGAGGTTCAAACTCAGAGCTTCTCCACCGCCTTTGACTGTGTCCCAACCACCACCGCTCCTCCATTTTCCTACTCCTTAAACCGCATGGGCCTCCCATTTTCCTCATCCCGGACGGAAATGCCCCATTCCCCGACCCCCGCCGGTTCCATCTCCGGCAATGATTCCACCTCCCTTCGAATTGCATTTCCCTCCACATCAAACGCCGATGACTCCTTTCCTCCCTTCGCCGTACTGACGGAGCCGACGGCTGCCTTGAAACTGCAGAAGGTTTACAGGAGCTATCGTACTCGCCGGAGATTGGCTGATTCCGCCGTTGTGGCAGAAGAACTCTGGTAACACACATTTTGGATTCTGGGTATTTGAGTTTTGTTGTTTTGATGGTGGAAAATGGTGTTTATTTTGTGATGTTGAAGGTGGAGAGCCTTAGACTATGCGAGACTGAATCACAGTACAATTTCTTTCTTCAATTTCTCTAAACCTGAAACTGCAGCTTCCCGATGGACGCGAATCATGTTAAATGCTTCCAAGGTATGAATCTAACAGGAACCCATGTTAGATGCTTCGGCTCAAATTTTGCTGAACATGTTTTGTTTTGTTTGAAGGTGGGTAAGGGATTGTCCAAAGATGGAAAAGCACAAAAGTTAGCCTTTCAGCATTGGATCGAAGCCGTAATTTACATCTCCATTATTCAATTCCCTTCTTTTCCTCTCCCTTTTGCTAAACAATTTTGGGCTTTGCAGATTGATCCACGCCATCGCTATGGCCATAACTTGCATCTCTACTACGAACAATGGTGTCAAGGCGATGCTGGTCAGCCCTTTTTCTATTGGTCAGAAATAATTTCTCCCTTGATATTTCTAGAACGTGTTTACTAGGGAGAGGTTTTCATACCTTTCACTGTACAGGCTAGATGTAGGAGATGGAAAGGACTTAGAACTAAACGAGTGCCCGAGATCCAAACTCAGGCAGCAATGTATTGTGTATCTTGGACCGGTAAGTGGTTTCATTTATCATAATTTCATACAAGTTCAGCAATGATTGAGTAACAGATTGATAATTCAAGGTTGTTTTCAGCAAGAGAGGGAAGATTATGAATACATAATACTGCAAGGCAAGATTATCCACAAACAATCTGGGAAACTCTTGGACACAAGCAAAGAATCATCACCTGGAGCGAAGTGGATATTTGTCATGTGCACTGCCAAGAAACTTTATGCTGGTGAAGTGAGAATTTCTTGTGGCAGAAGAACTCTGGTAACACACATTTTGGATTCTGGGTATTTGAGTTTTGTTGTTTTGATGGTGGAAAATGGTGTTTATTTTGTGATGTTGAAGGTGGAGAGCCTTAGACTATGCGAGACTGAATCACAGTACAATTTCTTTCTTCAATTTCTCTAAACCTGAAACTGCAGCTTCCCGATGGACGCGAATCATGTTAAATGCTTCCAAGGTATGAATCTAACAGGAACCCATGTTAGATGCTTCGGCTCAAATTTTGCTGAACATGTTTTGTTTTGTTTGAAGGTGGGTAAGGGATTGTCCAAAGATGGAAAAGCACAAAAGTTAGCCTTTCAGCATTGGATCGAAGCCGTAATTTACATCTCCATTATTCAATTCCCTTCTTTTCCTCTCCCTTTTGCTAAACAATTTTGGGCTTTGCAGATTGATCCACGCCATCGCTATGGCCATAACTTGCATCTCTACTACGAACAATGGTGTCAAGGCGATGCTGGTCAGCCCTTTTTCTATTGGTCAGAAATAATTTCTCCCTTGATATTTCTAGAACGTGTTTACTAGGGAGAGGTTTTCATACCTTTCACTGTACAGGCTAGATGTAGGAGATGGAAAGGACTTAGAACTAAACGAGTGCCCGAGATCCAAACTCAGGCAGCAATGTATTGTGTATCTTGGACCGGTAAGTGGTTTCATTTATCATAATTTCATACAAGTTCAGCAATGATTGAGTAACAGATTGATAATTCAAGGTTGTTTTCAGCAAGAGAGGGAAGATTATGAATACATAATACTGCAAGGCAAGATTATCCACAAACAATCTGGGAAACTCTTGGACACAAGCAAAGAATCATCACCTGGAGCGAAGTGGATATTTGTCATGTGCACTGCCAAGAAACTTTATGCTGGTGAAGTGAGAATTTCTTTGAATATTGTCTTCATGTTCTGTTTTTTCTAGCAATGGGATAATTAATAGTATATGAATGTGTTACAGAAGAAAAAGGGAATGTTCCATCACTCTAGCTTCTTGGCTGGGGGTGCAACATTAGCTGCTGGAAGGCTGGAAACTGAGGACGGAGTTCTTAAGGTAGTTGCTTGTAGTGTTCTAGTTGAAGTGACATAAGTCATTCACTCTAATGTCAGCTTTTAAGGCACAAAAGTGTGAGATCGCACGAAAGGGGAAGGAAATATTCAAGATGTGGAAATCTTCTCTATAGTAGACACGTTTTAAAACTGTGAGGCTGACAGCGATACGTAACGAGCCAAAGCGGACAATATATGTTAGTAGTGGACTTGAGCTGTTACAAATAGTATCAAAGCCAGACACCGGAAGGTCTGTCAGCGAGAACGCTGGCCCCCAAGAGGGGTGGATTGTGAGATCCCACGACAAAGCATTCATTATAAAGATGTGAAAACTTCTTCCAGATTGACAGTGATACGTAACGAATTAAAGCGGATAATATGATATTAATGGGTTTGTTGTTGTTTAGACTATATCAGCTTACAGCGGACATTATCGGCCAACTGAGGCTAGTCTTGTCAGCTTTTTATCCTTTCTTCATGAGAATGGAGTAAATCTCGAAGAAGTTAAGGTATTTTGTTACTCCTGAGAACTCCAAAATTGTTGGGATTATAAATCTGATCAACATTTCACCTCTCTGTTGTGTCTTAAGGTCTACAAGGCCAGCGATGATTCTGAAAGCTATGGCCATGAAGGTGGAAGCGATGAGAGTTTCATATCATCAAGCCGATTAGCTGAAGTTTCCAAAGCTGAAACCAAAACAGAATACCGAAGGACGTTATCCGGGGGTCTGCCGAGCCCGAGGGCCGAGCTCCCGAGGAGTGCCATATTGGAGAGGATAAACTCCAAGAAAACAGCAAAATCATATCAATTGGGGCATCAGCTGTCACTGAAGTGGACAACGGGAGCTGGTCCGAGAATCGGCTGTGTAGCTGACTATCCTGTGGAACTTAGAGTACAAGCCTTGGAGTTTGTTAATCTATCTCCAACTGTTGGCTCTGCACAAGGTCCAAACTTTGAATCACCTGCTGTAAATTTCTGTTCTGAACTCTGCAATGGATGTCAGGATAATTCCTCTGGAAACTAAACTAATATTCCCCAGCTTTCTATGCTTTGATGTTTGATATTGAATCCTATGGACATTGTAATGCCTCTCCAACACTTTTGCTGTCGAGATTTACATCTACTATCTAGTTTGGTTGTTGTTGCTGTCCAACACTTTTCGATCTCACAATCCACTTGCTTTTGGAGCCCAGCGTTCTTGTTGGCACATCGTCTGGTGTCCACCCGTTTGAGTCTTAGTGTCCTGGCTGACACACCGCTTAGTGTCCACCCCCTTCAGGATTTAGCGTCCTAGCAGGCACACCGCTCAGTGTCCACCCCTTTGAAGCTTAGAGTCTTTGTTAGCACACTGTCCCATGTCTACCTCTCTTTGGGGCTCAACGTTTTTGCTGGCACAGCACTCAGTGTCCACCCTCCATTAAAGCTCAAAGTCCTTGCTGACACACTACCGTGTCTAGCTTTGATATCATTTATGTACATGTCTAATATATGCTCCATCTAGCTTGCCAATTTTGTATAAGCAGCAGCCAAGATGTCTATCCCTAATGCAGAAAATGTGTGCACATTCTCGACGGTGGACAATTCAGGGCCGTCAAAATCCCCTTCTTCATGGCATTAAAAGGCCCCAATTGCTTGGCCGTCCCTGAACAAATCCATCGCTGGCGAGCCTATGGAGACAGAAATCAACCCCAAAGTTGGCAAGCACATCCATTTTGTCGACAGCTATTCGCGCTGAAGGCACGCCGACGCGGGCCGTCCCTTCGGCCAGGGCGTACAACCTCGCCCTCTCCACCATCGACGCCGTGCCCCTCCGTGTTCGCATCAATCACTTCGCTCTTTCAATATCGATTTGTCAACCAATCCATTAATTTACCAAATCATATTCAATGGATTTTCCAAAATGATATCAGTATATTGCATTAAATTAACATAATATCTCACAAATTAATTATAATGATCCTCCACTTATAAGAAAAAAAAAAAATTATCTCTATTGGTATAAAACTTTTGGAGAAGTCCAAATTATGAGAGCTTATGCTCAAAGTAATGGTCTGATGCTGCTATTGATTCATCTAAAATGATTTAAACTTATGTCTTTACTTTTGATGTGAGAGACCTCATCTATTTTTTATTAATAAATTCATGATCTTCTTTTTAATAATCATCAACCGTAGCAACTAGCAACCGACACAAACAACGTTGCATAAAATTTACTTAACTAAGTATCCAAGACACCAATCGTAGAAGTTAGAGATACGAATCTCAACCACATAAACTATTGCGTCATGGGTGTATTTTGGAACCACCGATAAGAACATGGATTGGGACAAGGACGTGGATTGGGATCATGTGACAGAAAAAATCAAGAAAGCCAAGTCCTTTTACACAATAGACAATACGTATAGTATGCCAATATTGCTTCCCGTTGTTTCTTTATCCCATCTTTCTTCTTTCATAACACGTGAAACTTGATCTATAATTGTGTGTGTATTCCAATATCTACAAGTCCCATCTCTTAGGGCATCGGACAAGATTTGATATCTACGATGAAATGATATATCATCGTTACGTTTAAATTAGATATCTTCTATTACTTCTGTAATATAAGTTATTGTCAGTCTGGTTTATAAACTTTGTGTTTGATTAAGTCGTGAGGTTGACCGCTTATTTATTAGTTAATCATAATATTAAAAGTTTATGGATTTGTTATACGCTCGACGCGATTAATCGGTTGATGCACCTCCGAAACACTATTTATACGATGCCATTGAAGTGGTTTGAGCATGAAGTGAAACACAAGACCAAACTTGTCAATGGAGTCAACAAAGCTCTTCCTTCCATTCTTCACTCTCTCTCTTCTCTCAGGTTGGAGATCAATGTGTCATGGTGTTTCTAGATAATTAAAGCTTTTTGAATTTGAGTTGAAGAGCTGTGCATGTTTTTGTTTTTCAGGGCTAGGGTTAGCTCGTCATCACCATCATCAGCATCGCCATCTTCAAACGAGCAAGCTCTTCGTGTTCGGGGATTCATACGTCGACACGGGCAACACTAGTCCGTCTGATCCAAATTATCCAAAGACTCCATATGGGGTTACTTTTCCTGGGCATCCCGATGGACGTTTCTCGAATGGTCGTGTTCTGACCGATTACGTAGGTAAATGATCATGCCTCACATCGCAATCGCACTCTAAGTTTGTTCGTAAATTGTGTTGTAACCTCCAATGAACATATGCAGCAAGAATTATAGGCCTCAAATCTCCAATCCCATATAGAGTTGTGGAAAAGGAGGGAGTGGAAGGGGCAAAAGATGGCGTCAACTTTGCTTATGGTGGCACCGGTGTGTTCAAAACGGGGTATGATTTGCCAACAATGACCACACAAATTGACTTCCTACAATACCTTATTGCAAACTCTACGTTCACGCCTCAAGACATTAACTCCTCCTTTGCCCTTGTCTCGGTTTCGGGCAACGACTATTCTTATTACCTCTCCACAAATGGCTCGATTAAGGTAAAGAATAGGTTCATGCGTCTCGTATGCATGTATTGCATTATTGTCAAGGATGTAGAGAATTTTTGTGGTTGTTTGTTAAATTTGTGTTTGTGGGTGTTTGGGTGTAGGGCTTTGTACCGCTCATCGTACGAGTCGTAAAGCAAATCGGAGTGAACTTGAAACGCATCCATAGCTTGGGAGTGAAGAAAATAAGTATAACAGCATTAGGGCCGCTGCAATGTGTGCCTGAAATCACATCAAGTTCTGATTTCAAGCACTGCAATTCAAGTCTAGCACTGTTGGTTGATTTCCACAACCTTTTGTTACGACAAGCTGTGGACAAACTGAACAAGGAAACAAATGATTCTCCTTTCTTCATTCTTGATCTCCATGCTGCATTTTTATCTATAATCCAAAACAAAGGAGACCCTCAAGGTAAACCTAAGTCTAACGCTTCGAAAACATGAACGATAGCAACCCTGGCCCTTTTTAGGTTTTCCCTCGTGATTTTAAAACTCGTTTAGTCTGTTAGGTAGAGATTTCTACCCCTTATAAGAATGTTTCATTCTACTTTCCAACCAACGTGGGGTTTCACAATCTATCCCATTTAGGGGCTCAGTGTCATAATTGGCACACTTGTACATACACATTTACAAGAATGTTTCATTCTACTCCCCAAACGATGTGGGGTTTCACAATCTACACCCTTTAGGGGCTCAGTGTACTCATTGGCACACTTGTACAACCCAAGCCCAAACCTACGGCAAGCAGATAAACAAAAGTTAAACTCTCGTTCATACTCCTGCAGTGAACTATTTCCTTGCTCTATGCTTAGAAATTCACGTTACTTCAAGGGTGTGGAAAAATACCCCGGGCTTATAAGCTATTTTAAAGACCCATTTTAAAAGCTTGATAGAAATCCTAGAAGGGAAGAAACCCTAATATTTTTAGCTGGTTTTATGGATGCAGGAAGCATAAAATTTGAAACCCCATTGAAGCCATGTTGCTATGGAGCAAGCCCTGGGTATTATTGTGGGAGTGTGGATGAAGATGGGCAGAAGAAGTATGTATTATGCGAAGATCCTAACTCAGCCTTCTTTTGGGACGAGGTGCACCCAACTCAACAGGGATGGATTGCGGCGCTTACCTTCTTGATCTCCACTATGAAACAACATGTGTAGACCAAGTGGGTCACCATTTTATGTTCTCTACTACCTTTGCCTCACTCAATTCCTGTCTCTCTCTATCAATTTAATAAAGCTTCTGGCTAAAGTTCTTGAACTCACTGTTGTAGGTTAATTAATAACCATATTGTAGCTAAATTAATAAAAATACTTTAGACTTTTAAAATTTTCAATAATAAAAGTTTCATTAATATGTTCTAGAATATTTTAATTGATTTTGATAGGGAAGAGGTTTATTAGCCTCCATTAATTCAACTTAAAAATGGTTGCGAAAGCTTTTAAAAGCAGAGAAAGCAGCGGCCCATCCTTGTTGCGTAGGATGCACCGAATCCCAAAAGAAAGCTGCTTTGTGATCCTCACATAACACATACATCTTCTTCCCTTCTCCGTCCACACTCCCGCAACTAAATCCACTCCCCACTCCATGACAACACGGCTTCAATGGCGTCTTGAACTCTCCATTGTTGTATCTCTTCCGCCCTTCAATTATGGACATGAACGCCCCATACACATCAACAATAAACACCTTCGAAGAATGCTTCGTTTCTTGGTTCAGCTTCTTCACACCTTCCTTCAACAACAAGTTGTGAAACTGCACCAACGAGTTTACTGTTTCATTGCATTGCTTGTATGATGAGGGCGCTGTAAATACCGGAAGACATCCCAATGGGCCTAGCCCTGTCACCGCTATCTTCTTCACTCCCAACCCCCCAATGCGTTTCAAATTCACGATGATCTGATTCACTACCGACATTATGAACGGTTTCAATCCCTGTAAAACACATCGGAATTTCAGTTTGTGATTCTCTTGGGGTTAGATTAAGGAATTGATTGATACCTGTCTAGTGCTGTTCATGGCGAAGTAAAAGGAATAGTCGTTGCCGGAAGCAGAGACGAGTGCGACAGAGGATTGGGCGTCTTTATTGGTGAATATGGAATCGCCATGTCGGAGCTGTTGAAAGAAGTCGATCTGGGTTGTCATGTTTGGAAAAGGATACTCTGTGTCGAAGACGCCGGTTCCCCCAAATGCAAAGTTTACTCCTGTTTCTTTCAATCTTCTCAACCCGACTCTGTTTCGGACACTGAATGGAATCGGAGATTTCAACCCGACATGTCTCGCTGCATTCAATTATTCCCATACGTTCCATTAAATTTCGAGATTAAGATCATTTTAAGGCCTCGTTTGACAGCCATTTGTGTTTAGTAAGAACAGGACGGTCGGAAAATCGGCGAAACAGAGAGAGACAGAAACAGAGACAGAAACAGAAACAGAGACAGAAACAGAGACAGTGACAGAGATTTGTTTACCTGCAAAATCAGTGAGAACACGACCATCGGAGAAACGGCCAATGGGTTTTCCTGGAAAAGTAATTCCATAAGGAAATTGCAGAGCGGGGGAAATGGGAAAAAGAATGTTGCCGGTATCAGCATAGGAATCCCCAAAAACAAACAGCTTTGTTGGCCGGAAACGGTGGCGGAGATGGCGGCGGCGGTGGTGGTGGTGATTGTAAACGCCACCAGCCGATCCTCGTCCTAAATGGAAGAAATTAGAGAGAGAACAAACAGAAATTGTGAAGTAAATCAAATAAGCACAGAATCCAAACCTGAGAAGAGAGAGATGAGAAGGAGGAGAGAGAAGAGAAGGCGGAGAACAAAATCCATTATCTTGATAATGATTGAATTATAAGGCGAAAGGGAAATTGTTGCAGGTGTTTGATTACTGGATCGTATGCTTTCACAACGTTAAGCGGTGGCCGGCGGAGAAGCCGCTTGTTCTTGTAAGCTTGAATACAATCGGTGAAGACTCGACAACATATACATGTAATGTTTAACGACAAACAAACGACATCACTTTGGACACTTGTTTTTCATCCTTAAATGAATTGTTTGGTAATCTTTTTGTTTCTAGTCTGTTTTTCTATTTTCAAATTTCCACGTGTTCAATAATTATTATCATTTTTCGTTTTTCATAAACTACATCACAGCTATAATTATAAATCATACAATATCATAACTCAATTGTATGGTTATCCAAACCCTTGACAATCGAGTCAGGTTCACGATTAAAAGTTAGTTGCCGAATCTCTAATTGTCCCCATATAACTGTATACATCGTAAATTTATGACATAGAGACATAATAGCGATCTAAATATAATTGTGCGTACGCATTTCAGTAAACGTACATAATCACATTCAACATGTGTCGTCTCAACTCATTCTATGCTCAAACATATATAATCGGGTTTCTTGATAAATGTGCATCATAACATTTAACGTACTCTTACATACATTAAACTAACTCATTTCATCCTCAAATTTCTATGACATACTTCTTATATCATACTTTCATATATACGACGACCATAGCTAAATCTAAGATTTTGAGGTGCCACTTAACTGAAAAGTGTGACACTTTTTGTTTTTGTTCCGATTTCCATTGTTAATAACTAAAATCCTCAAATAATTCCAAATCGGAGTTAAAACGAGAAAATTACGCAAAAAGAACAAATTTGGTCCAATTGAACAGAACCAGGTCAGATTGGCCCAATTGGACATAACCGGGTTGGGCTATCGGTTCGGCCCACTAACCGGGCGGGTCGTCGGGTCGGCCGCACGCCCGTTGGGCCGAGTGCCCAAGCTGGGCCGCATGGGACGCGCGGCCCAGTTGGGCCACGTGGGCTTTGCACCCTTTTTTTTTTTCTTCTTCTCTCTCATCTTGAGCGTGTGTTTCTCTCACCTCTGACTTCCTCTCCTCAACATGTATTTTTTAATTTTTTAAAAGAAACACTTTTCCAATTTTATTTTTTTAGATTTTTTTTTTAGTTTAAGGTTATTATTGAAAATTTTGAAAGTCGATAAAATAAAAGTTTATATGTGTTTTTTTATTAATTGAACCTTTTAAAAAATTATTGCAAAGAAGTAAATAAGAAAATTATTCCAACTCGGGATATTCACTAGGTAAGGTAGAGACTAAGAAGATTATTTCGCCTCTCGTTTCATCTCATCTCCATGAAATTCTTCATTTATGTTTCCCTCTCACAATCCACCCATCCTACCCAGCTCTAATACCATTTGTAACAATTAAATTCTACCTCGAGTAAATATTTGTCCATTTTGGTCCCATATGTATCGTCATTAGCCTCAATTAGATTTCATTAGATAATGTGTGGTTGGTAAACAAGGAAAGAGGAGGTAAAGAAAAGAAATAGAACGAGAAGAAGTTCATCAGTTGTGCTCCGTTTTATAATCATTTAGTTTTAGAATAAAGCAAAATAGATGTAATTTGGACTGATTTTTTGAGGAGGGTATCATATGACCATGACATTGCATATATATTATTTGTGGGTAAAGCATATATTATATTGTGGAATGTGTTTAATATATATATATTGGTAATGTGGCACAAGAAATTTGGATTAATCGTCAGGCTTTAACTTTTTTGGTAAATTATAGCTGGAGCTACGGTGTATAAAAATGACATTAGCTACCTACCAAATATTGAAATCTATTTTCCTTATATATTTCTTTTGATATTATGATCTACCAAATATTAAAATCTATTTTTCCTTATATATTTTTTTTAGTATTATAATGATGAAGCCGATCTTCCTTTTGTATTCATGATTTGTATTCATTATTTTAATTTTGAGAGATCTAATTTAAAAATGAATTTCACGAATCAAAACTGAAATCTTTACATGATTTGGATTTTATTGATGAAAGTTATGAATGGAAGGATTGAATCGAGTTAAGTTTAAACATTTTTTTCAACCTTAAATAATAGACTCAATCAATCATAAAATGTTAGAGGTAAAATATCTATTTATTTATTTATTTATTTATTTTAGATTTATTGGGATGAAACTTTTGTTTTACGTATTTGAAATATTTATTTATTTAAAAAAAAAATTAATTAAAGTTTGCAATTCAATTTCAACCAAGTTTTTAAAAATTACCTTCAAAAGACCATAAACCCATGGCCAAAACTTGTTCCAAACAAAAGAAAATTACAGTGATCACAGAAAATGAGAGATTGGGTTGAAGGGAACCCGATAATTGATAAACTAAGTGAGAAAAATCATGAATAATTGATAAACTAAACCCTTCTTACTGGAATTGGGTTTCTGTTTAGGGTAATATATAAGAGATTGGAAGCGAAGTGGGTTTTCTATAAGGATTATAACGTAATTGGAGTGGGTGAATGTAATGGCCCAAACCCACCGTTAACCGATAGTCCTTTTTGGGTTTTCCCTTCTAGACTTCCCCTAACGTTTTGAAACATGTCTACGAGGGACATGTTTCCACACCCAATGTTTCATTCTCCTCTCCAACCAATGTGAGATCTCACAACCCACCTCATTCGGGGCCCAACATTCTCACTGGCACTCGTTCCCCTCTCCAATTAATGTGAGACCTCCCAATCCACCCATTTTGGGGCCAGCGTCTTCACTAGCACACCCTTAAGAAGAGATTTCTACACCCTTATAAAAAATGATTCGTTCTCTTCTCTAACACACATGGGATCTCACAACCCACGTGAGGTCTCACAGAACTAAAACTTCTTTGACAGGAAGCCTTCAGTTCTTTGACAGGAAGCCTTCTAAGTGTGGTCAGCTCCACTGCTTAATTAAGGGACAGGCTTTCCCCTCAAAATTTCAGATGATTTTATAATATAATGACCCTGAACCATCGAATTCATAAACGTATAGACCCACTTATCATATGCTTTCATGCTTATTGTTTAAGTAAATGATGAACCACCATACCGAACTATCTGATTGTTCCTACATTAAAATGAATTGATGAATAAATGATCTACTCAATACTTACATCCTTGATAACCTCCTTTGAAGTTGAGGCATGTCCTGCCGGCAATAGACTAACTAATTCTGGATCAATTGTCAGAGCCACTAAAGCAGTCATAACATAATTCACTAAAAAATTTGCACAGGTTAACAAAAATATCTTTTCAAGATTAGAGTAGCCAGAACAGTGTCAAAATGATTCTCCAACCTTCTCCTTTTGACAAATTAAAGATTAAAGGCATTGAACAAACCATTAGCCTCTCTACCTTTACAGACGTGCAATGGAGCGCAATTCTCAATCTTCAATCTTTCACCGTCGAAAATCATGACACTTCCTGTATGTCAATACAAGTTACAAATATCAGCACCTGCTGATACACGTTTTATATGCTAGCCACAAACAACTTGCATACCTTCTCGATTCCAGTACCATCAGTATATACCTCATACAAATTCACATAGCTGGAGCTTTTGGTGAGCATGCTAAACTGCAGGTGTTTTTGCCAGACTGCTTTTGGTATTTCCAGCGGCCTGTCCGGCAGAACTCCTGGTACTTGCCATCTCACTTGCCACAATAGACTTTTTGACCTGCCAGGAAAAAACAGGATTTGACATTGAATGAACCGTAACATCACATTTCAAAAGTGCCATAAATAATAGAGAGGGGCCACTCACTGCTGCAAGACGCTCTCTATGAGTATCATTTGTAAGCTGCAAAAATTTCAGATAAATTTTATGAGGAAAGAAAGTTCAATTCTTTAAGGCTTGACCACCATTGACAAGAAGAAAGTTATTAGCACAACTGCCACTACAGATACTAGCCACCAATTATATATGTACCGGTTTTCTGAATATCTTAATCTCGTCACTGCAAAACCCAGGAAGTGTTATATTCCAGTTTTTTTCTGCGTAGAAGTAGAAGAGAGAGTCAATAATGAGCAAACAATATATTTGTAAGATTCGAGTCTTAAACATAGCTATTGGCTGTCCGGTAGCAAATAACCAACCAAGATGTAGAAGGATGTCTTTTGCTTCCAATGTGGTTGATTTGCGATGCTTTGCTAATGAGCAACCAAATGTCGTAATCTGCACAAACAACCAGAAAAGGTATTAATTAATAACAAGCTAAGGGGAAGTATGGCAACATAAACATATCAGACGCACCCTCAAATGATTCAACAGAAAGTCCAAATTGATCAATTCCAAATATTCGCTATTTTTCAGATGCACCCTCAAAAGATTTCAGTAAGACCTTAAAATAACTTTTTACAATCGTATTAACCTTTAAAGAACATTTCAGAAGCATCATAGGTGGATATATGTATATACATGCAACCTCTCAATCTATTACATGCCCCTATTCAATATGCCAAAATCAGTGAAGTGGTGAACAGCTTTGCCATTTTGAAAAGATTCTAAGAAATATCTTTTAGGAAGATGCCTCAAGTGAAGGGGGTTCCTTTTCTTGGGTTCCCAAACCTCAAATGAGGATACCTTGGGAGGATATCTGGTCCCTTACTAGATTTATGCCTCTCGGGACTCCTATTTTGTTCTTTGGAGAAAAGTTAGCCTTCTTAAATCTAAAGGGCTCCCTTGGCATTGGCCAACATATTGAATACAAAAACATTGCTCTTCTCAATAAAATAGCTAATGGCTATGGAGATTCCTTTCAGAACAAAACTGGCGCAAAATTAAGTATGATATTTCTTAATATGGTTGGAAAATTCCTATCATCATTTTATATGTTGCAATATTTATATGCTTGAATGAGAGTTTCTTACAGGCATACTATTTTTATTATGAATATCTTTTCATCCACCCCAAGTTCAAGCCTCAATTGGTCTCTTGCTTTGGTAGTTTCTACACCTTGGCATGTCTTGCATCATAAAACCACCACTCTTACTCTTAAAATGCATTTTCCATTCCCATTGAAATTCAAGGGACTTGATGGGATAGCCTCAAAGGATTCAAAAGGACCCCACTTTCCCTCTCCCTCTATTCTCTCTCCTCCTTTTGCTGAGGATAGCCGATAGGTAGTAGATAAATAATTATGATAATTTAAACTACACGTAATGAAATATTCAATTTATCATGAGAAAATACTAGCTAAACATGATTTGAAAGTTAACATTGCCATCTATGATTCCTGTACAGCTCTTGGGATTGTACGAACAACCAAACCCACTATCCAACATTGAACATCCTTGGGCATCCAATCTCTAATATACTCAAACATCCAACAAAACCTTGGAACAACAACAACCTAGCTTAAGACTGATAGAACCCTAATATAGTGAAATATAAAAGATAATGGAATTCAATGACTCCCCCATGTTTTGAGACACTTGGAACCTCCCCTCTTGAGAAACCACTCAAGTCTAAATCAATCAATTAAACAATTCTCTACCTTCATCCTTTTCCACCTCCTCTATTAATAACAATCACCCTAACAACTTCCCTAACTAATTACTATTATACCTTAAAATGTCTAATTATGCCTAATAGCATTCCTATCAGTGACTTAAGTAAGGAAAACTATTAATAACGTAGTTCAAAACATTAATGAATTTTGAAGAATGATTTCCAATCCATCCTTTCTTATTACCCATTTAAGAGGATAGTCCATTTCTCATCCTTGTTGGGTAAAATGAGATCTTTAAGAGTGAAAAACCAAAATCTAATCCATTGGAGCGATTAAGGAATAATAATAATGAGAAACTATAAAATATTCTAATGAACATAACGTTAAATTTAATTACTCACTGATTCAACAAACTCTTCTGCTAGATCAACAAGTAAATCTTCCACTTCAGGATCCAATCTTTCAGATGGATCAATCTGCGCAAAGAAAGTTCCATAAATCAGAAGTAAAATATAGGACTGGAGACCCAACACCAAAATTAAAGGCGAATAAAATTTGCATGAAATAAGTTAAGAGCATATTTGACTTCAGAAATTATTTAATCTCTATCCTATCAACTATGCACCATAATCCAAATTATTGTCACCAACAACAACTTCACAAGAAAAGAAAAGCTAATTACTAACCTGGTTAACCAATTCGCCAATACTTCTTTTGCTGAGAATTCTACTACAGGGTTCTTCAGTTTCTGCGCTTACAGCTCTGCTCTGGGACATTGTCTGTGTATTACTAGTTTGTGAAGGTGCAAGAGGAGAAGCCTTCGGGTTTGCTGGCCCCTGAGCTCTTGCAGCCTGTTGTTGATGTGGTAAGCCTTGTGAACTCCTTGATGGTTGAAACTGTTGTGCAAAATGCTCTTGCTGCTGATGTGATTGTGCAGGTTGTTGCTGAGGGGTTGATGAAATTTGCTGTTGCTGAGAAGCTGGAATTAAGGGATGGTTCTGTTGTTGAGGGATATGTGATCTTTGTTGCAAAGCAGGTGAGTTTGCCTGTGGTCTATATGAAGGTGTTGGAAGTGGTGGTTTTCCTTGTGAGGTAGATGGCAACCATGGCTGATTGGAGGGTTGCATACCTTGTGATGTGTTTGGCAATGAAGAACTTGGAGAACTTGCTGATGGAACTCTCAAGAGTCCATGGCCTTGGAAGTTCTAAAATTTGGAAAAGTTAACAAAATTTAGTAAGAAAGGCGCAAGTTTAATAAAATAAAGTTCTTCATAGAGAATCCACTTGGACAGAGGTAGCAAGAAGAAGAAAATGTATTTGAATATAAAAGCTAGACAAACACACAGTTAAGACATATACCACCATAATGCACATTAATACAAACTGAACATTTTCCCACCTAAACTAAATGTAACACAATCTCTCACCTAACCAAATGAGAAGTCCACTATCTTCAACAACTACCGTTCCAACAAAAGATGAATAAACTAATTGGGTCATGAGTTGTTTATAGCATGCAAAAGCAATTGCCATCACGATTTTGTAATATGAAGATTTTGAAGATCTTAAAGAATCAAGAAATGAGCACAAAATAATAGTGGATTGAGACAACCCACGGCTTCCCAAAATAGATGAAAATTTTGTTTGTGACTATGAGCTTCGAAATACGTATTTGATTGCAGCAACATTTTAACCAAACGCGTGGATCCAAACAGAATATTAATAATCGATAATCAATTTTTCAGCTAGATAGTTGTTACTAACTTGGGCAGTTGAGTTTGGGGTAGATGGCATCCTGAGAGAGGATTGCACTGGTCTCTGCGGCATATGAGAACTAGAACCACTTGATCCCAACATTCCCAAACCCTGCATTCCTTGCATAGGAGGTCTCACCTACATGTTCCAAACAACCATCAAATAAAGTAGCAGACAATTAATCCAATCAGAAGAGCATATGAGTATGATGCAAACGATAAACTATGCATATAAAATGCTACAAAAAGTTTATACCAGGACACCTGAATCACTATTTTTCAACACCAGTTACAGATGGTGGAAAGGAAAGGAAAGAAAACAAATTTTGTTACAAATTCTGTATGTCTACTCATACCTCGATGGTAGGATTAGTTTACCAGAACATTAATTTCAGAATGTCAATATTCTTTGTTAAAAAGGAGGGAACTTTCTTTCTCTTGTTTTACTTTTATCCTTCCATAGCAGTATTTTAAACCCAAAAAGAAAAAACTGCAGGTTGTGGGAAATGAAATAGAAAAACTGAAGCAACTAACTTATGGTTTTGATGTGCAAGAATGTGTACATTTTAAATATATTTACTTTTTTTACAAGAAACCGCTACCATATAATGAAAATCGAAAGAAACAACAGGGTAATAAAACTTGTTAAAGGAGATGAGAAACCCCCCTGAAGACCAACGGGTTACAAAAAGTAAGCCCAATTGGTAAGAATATGCACAAAGTCATAATTGCAAAATGAATTCGAAATACACCAGATGGTTGCAAATAGTTGAATAGAATCCCAAATTCCCTCCGAACTCATGTACTTCTCTTTGAAGATCCTTTGACTGCTCTTGAGCCAAATCCTCCATAACGGAGCCATGAAAGCATTTGTCCAGATAACTCTTTCCAGAAAAGGGGTTCCCACATCCCAATTGAATGACAGCCTTACTAATGGAGTTTGAGAGGCATCGTTGCAAACCAAAAATCTGAAAAAGCTTGCCCCAAAGGCCTCGAGTAATGTCACAATGAAAAGACAGATGCTCATGAATTTCCAGCCCACCTTTACACATAACACACCAGCTGAGCGCTAAGCATAACTCTGAATTCTTCCTTCGGATCAAATTGTTAGTGCTTCGTTTTCCTGGAGGCATGTCCTGAGAGAAACTTTAACCTCCTTAGGCACGTTGGCTTTCCATGTGATGTCAATCAGAATTGGATCAAAAGCAGAGCAGTTGTTACCGTTACCGAGAGCTGGAGTCAGTGACTTAACAGAAAGCTTCCCAATTTGATGGAGGGACCAACTTTTGTAATCTTCCCTCGTCAAAAGGCTAGTGGCCACAAGAATGGATAGGATCTGCCTCTTCCCTGCACTCTACCTCCGTAAGACTTCTTCTAAACCCAAAATCCCAAGACTTTGAATCTTCAGACCAGCATTGCCCCACTATATAATTACTTTTATAGCCACATCTGACACTGACTAGTAGTCAGTTTAGATTCATTCTATTAGAATTGTACCATTTACCTCGAACACTAATTAACTTATCATTCATATTTAACAAAATAGATGATGTTACTCAATTGTTGTTGTATCCCTCATCTTGTTACTTTCTATACAAGTCGATTACTTTGACTTTCACAAAATTTAGGTGGCCAAATCATGGAAAAAAAAAAAAGTTGCTAGCAGACTATCAGTGTACAACATAACAAAAGAGGCTAAAGTCTATAATTAAAGTTCTTCAAGTCTACTTCTACGGTCGTTATATATGTAAAATGATGGAGAAAAACACACCTGGGAAGGAGTTGCATTGGAGGCCGGTTCCGACATGCTGACGCCACCTCGGCCCAACCCACCAAAGTGCTGGCCATAAGATGCAGAAAATGAAGCAGGCTGAGGAGAAGGAGTTGGCTGGTGAGCTGGAACCCCAATGGCGATGCCGCCCCTTTGGGCTGGAGAAGAAGCAGCAACAGGGCGAGGTGAAGGAACTCCAGACGAAGCAGAAGGCGAAGGAGAAGAAAAATGAGAGAAATGCGAGGGCGGTTGCCAAGTTCCAGACAATGCGGTGGAAGGCCTAGTTACTTGCTGTGAAGTGGGGAGAGACTGTTGCTGTTGTGACGGCTGGTTGGGCAGAGGAGTTGAGGCCTTGGAATTGGGGTTCTGATTTTGGAATGAACTCGGATTGATATTAGGGTTTGCATTTGGGGATGATTGCGGTGGAGCTGCAACGGAAGTTGTGGCGGAGGAGACTGTTGTAGCTGGAGGTGGATGAGGAGAAGAGGCTGCCGGAGGTTCGGACGGTGACTGTGTCGAAGAATCCATTGAAGTCGAGATCGAAGGTAAAATCCCCGGCTGGTGGCTAATGCCAATTCATCCGCAACAGTTTATGATATTTTATAAGAGAGTGCTTTTTACGAAAATATCCTTTAAGGTTGGATGGATCGAGATTGAAACGTATTTGACGCTCAACTCCCATCCTGTCCGTCAATTTTCTTTCATGTCCCCATCCGCCGTTGACCACCAGGCCTTGCAAAAGCGGGAGTACTATTGGCCCGGCATGCCAGACGACGTTGCTGAGTATGTGAAGATGTGCCTCGTGTGTCAACAGGACAAGGTCGAGCGGGACAGACTCTTGAGGCTCTTGGAGTATTATTTACTCTTTTTATATATATATATATAATTCTAAATTATCGAAGAAGTTTATTTTATTTCTGTCATCTCACTTTTACCGCGATAAAATAAAATTTATACGTAGAATGATGAAATATAGTTTAATGCATATAATATATAAAGTATTTCAATAACATATCAATATGAGTATAGTTCAATTGATGGAGGTATATATCACCAATTATTTTTAAGTTCTTCTTAATAATCTTATCCTCAAGATAGGATTATTCGTCACAATTATCGTCCGAATCTCTAACAGCTTCTTAATAGTCTTAAATGGCGACATAAAATAAATATCACCATCCTACTTGGACGCCACTATTACCTTCGATATGGCAGTTCAATCTCGAGCACTATTTAAGTTACAATTTTATTTTTTATTTTATTTTAAAATTTATATCTAAAATATCTTTAAAAACTTTGATACGCGATGGATGAATAAGATTTTTAAACTTTAATTTAATATATTCCAAACATATTTTAAACTTTGAAAAAATAAATTAATATAATAAATATAAAATTAAATTAAAAAACAAAATTATTAGCTTATTACAACGGCCTCTCTCTCATCCGTATCCTGCGCCGCTGCTGACACCGCAAACGAATATCATTCTTCCCCCGAACTTATCTGCTAACGCGCGCCCGCGCGCCCATTCATGCATATGCTTTTCATTTTTAATTAAATTTATTTATTCATGATTTTCTTTATTTTTGGTCTTCGACTGTTTTTTTTTTCTTCTTTTTTTCGTACCTAATTTCATTGAATGAATATTTAATTTTAATATTTATCACCGGCCTAACTTTTTTAAAAGGGTAATTCACTAAACCAAAAGTTAAAATAATTTTTACTAGGGGTAATGGAAGCTTCTAATTTTCAATTTTTTCTTCATAAAAAATATATTTTTTAATTTTATGACCACACAAATATTTAATTGTCAAAATTGTTATAGTTAATGCTACGTGATTTATATAAAGACATAAACGAAATTATTGACTAAACTCATAGAACAATTGACGATGTAAATCATACTAAAATGAATACTTTTATTGATTATTGTAATTTATATCTAAATTATATTATTGAAAATGTGTTTATCGATTAACCATAAATATTATAATAAAATACACAATTTTTCCTTTTTTTTATACTTTCTTTGAATAATTTTTTATTTTGAATTGATTTTAAATGGAAAAATTATTAGTTTTGGTATGTGATTTTAATTAGAGAAGATATTTAGAGTGGATATTTAGGGGTTAAAATTGTAAATTCGTCCAATATTTCACGGTCTTTGTCTCGTCATCGTCGTGGTATATTGGGCTGGCTAGACTTCCATTTCGGCTGCTTCCAGCCTGGCTTTCCCGATTTTTATTTCTTACTTTTTTTTATTTTTTATTTTTTATTTTAAAAAAAAAGATGTCTAATTATTTTTATTTTGTCCGGTTTCGTTGTTTCTACTTCTCCCTCTCTCCCTCTTTCCCCTAATTTCATTTTCTCTGACCTCTTTTGTAGATTCTTCATTGTTAAGATTCTTCTTCCTTTTTTATCTTCAATCCGTTTCGAAGAAAACCCTCAATCCCCTTCGCTTTTCAGGTACACTTTCTTCCCACGTTGCTGTTCGTTTCATTTTTTCCGATTTCTTTAGTTTCTGTTCTGGTTTATGATGTTGTATGTTGGATGATAAAGTTTAGGTAAATTTTGAATCGGCTGAATTCGAGAATCTGTTCATTTCTAGGGTGTATAGAAATGAGATTTCTATGATTTTATTGATTCTTAGAATCTTCTTCATGTGATTCCTTCCTCCCTGTTTGTTTCTATTGTTCTCGACGACCGAACGGCTACGCTAATCGATCTTATTGATCTACTCGGTTTTCTGATGATTCTGATTATATGATCGTAACCTCCGTTGGTGTGAACGAACGTTTGATTTCGATTTTTTTTTTTCGTTCTGGATTTGCTAATTTTAGGGCTTACTTTTTCCAGATCTGTAAAACGCGGTCGGAAACTGCGAAATCCGATCTCGTAGAGGTGGAGATTTTCCGCTGTAAATCCGAAAGCGCGAGGTTGTGAAGAAGAAAAGCATGGCGGAAGAGCACCGATGCCAAGCACCTGAAGGCCACCGTCTCTGCGCCAATAATTGCGGCTTCTTCGGTAGCCCAGCTACCATGGATCTCTGCTCCAAATGTTACAGAGACATCCGCCTTAAAGAACAAGAACAAGCCTCCACCAAATCCACCATCGAAGCCGCTCTCTCGGCCTCATCATCTCCTTCACCCTCCTCTTCCTCAATCGATCCTCCTCCCGTTCCTCCTGTTGTCGCCGAGTCCTCGCCGGACGCCACCACAGAACTGACCATCCCCGCCCTTGCGGCGGTCGGATCTGAGGCTACGAACCAACCGAACCCGAACCCGAACCGTTGTTCATCGTGCCGTAAGAAGGTGGGTTTGACCGGGTTCAGATGCAGATGCGGAACTACCTTCTGTGGGGCTCATAGGTACCCGGAGAAACACGGGTGCACCTTCGATTTCAAGTCAATCGGAAGGGAGGAGATCGCTAGAGCGAACCCCATCGTCAAAGCCGATAAACTGGAGAGGATTTGATCGATTTCTTAGGCCCTTACAACTCTACGACGTGACGATTGAGAGCAAATTTCTCGCTGGCAGAATATCCAATCACCTCTCCCGCCGTCGAGCTCTCTCTCAGCTGTTCCCGTTCACCGTCGCACTCGATGATGAAGATGCTGCTGCTCTCTCCTCCTCTATCTCTCTCGCTACGATATAAAAATAAGTGTGGAAGATGGGTTTTTTTGTAAAAAAAGGTTTTCAGTTTTTTTTTTCCCTTTTGGTTTGAGAATTGAAAGTATTGATCTTTACTTCCATTGAATGGTGTTCGTCTTTCTTCTCTGCAGAAATCCATCGAGCTTCGAACTTCATAGCATATATTTCTCATTTTAGAACATAAAACCAACGCTAAATTAGAAATTCTGAGGGGGTCTGATCAATTGAAGTGACTGAGCTTCTTTGATCATTGATGGGTTTAGTTTGCCTAATGTTTTATCATTATCTCGAGAGTTGCAAATGTCCCCGTGTGTTCGTAATTGCCAACCAATATTCATCTTCAGGGTTCTGAAGCATTGGTGCAGGTCGCAATCACACCTTTTTTTTTTTTTTTTTTTTTGGNTATGGTTAAGTCCTTATCCCGTTCTTAGAAGAAAGATGTCAAGTTTACTCGGGCAACTCGGGCAACTTCGGCTTTAAGTCCTTGCCTCGTTTTTTATAAGAAAGATTTAGAAAACAAAAGGAACTTTATATGACTACAAACAAAAGATAACACATTACTTTATATGACTACAAACAAAGTGCAACACATTACATAACTAGTCGTATCTTCTTATATTAGCCGAAACGTTATATACTTAGAAAATACAATAAAGAAACTATACATTATGAAGATCATAAAAACAGTAATAATAAAAATTTTGTATGCAACCAACATGTTTTCGATAAACATGACCGTCACATTAACCTTCCAATGTATTTAGCCCTTTGCATTACTATACGTTGGTGAATCGATAGCCACACTTCTCTCCATGTCAATATTGCCATGGATTTCTTTCCATTGGTCCACCACATCACTTGCGAATGTGTCGGCCAGCAAGTTTGTCATCTCACCCAAACAAAAAAAAAGAATGATAATTGGGTTTGAGGGACGTCATCAATTTGCTACGTGTCACTTTAATTGTTGTTTAGCATGCCACATCATATGCTTGCATCATCACCACAATTATGCAACACGCATCTTGATAGACAACCCATCAATTGAACTAAGAAAACCCTTTTATAAAGGACCAAATATGCCTCAAGGATTAAACTACTAACTTAGCCTATTTTAATTATTATTTTTAACATTTAACATTAATTTTCAAATATATCAATGGGTTAGTTAGTAAATAATTATATAAAAAATATAATTTTAAATTAATTAAAAATATTAAACATTTACTAATACTATTTTAATATTGTTTATTTAACTATTTTTTAAAAAATCTTTAATTCTCTTTGACGCCAACTTCTCGATCAAATATGAAAGTGGGTAAAGCTTTGGTAGAAGTTGGCCACTTCTTCTACATTTTTAGGGACTTGCACGAATTAATCGAAACCGAACTCTTTTCATTGAATCCAAATATGCTATAGTTGAGGGTAGGCCATTTAGATTTTGCAACTTCAATACTCATTTTTGGTGCCGTAAGGGATAACCAATTCTAACGTGTCAGATTAACCCACTCACTTAATGTATAGCTTCCCAACAAATAAACTGTTCATTTTTTTCCCGATTGGGTTTAGGGTTGCCATACCTTAATGGAATACTAATGAAACAAGCAAAAAATAATAATAATAATAATAATAATAATAATAATTAATTAAAAAATATATATATACAAGTTGATTGACCACTTATGGGCTGTTACTAAAATGAAGATACTTTTAAACTTCCTTTTTAGATACTAAAATGAAGATACTTTTAAACTTCCTTTTTAGATCAGGAGTATTTTTTAAAATTTAAAAAAAAGCTTTTGAAGTAATAATAAAATTTTTAAAAATGTAAAGTATGAACTGGGTTTGGTTGCAGAACAGACCACTTATGGGCGGTCGAACATTTCATCTCTTCCGTTGACTAATTTGGCACACAGAAACTGACTTTGCGAGCCAATAAATTTTGTACCAAATAAAAATACATTCTAATTAAATGTCCTATATTTGATGACTTAAATTAAGTCGATAATTTTATTATATTAATAATATAGATCAATTCTATATTAAATAATCTCTTAAAAAAATATATGAACGAGAACAAAATCCGTCTAAACTTTTAAAAGTAATTCAAGATAATGAAATAATACAGTCAGTATAAATATAAATGTTAAATCTGAATTATATAACTCAATTAATTAAAATATATATTATTAATTAAGTAATAAGAGAATCGAATTAATATGGCACGTATGACTAGAGTATCTAGTTTCCATGCCATTCTTGTACAATCAATTTAATGTCATTAAATACATACTAATATGGAAGCAGTCGAAAATATAAATGATTTTAAAGTCAAAGTTCAGACATTATAACTTTCAACTTCCACCCGTTAAAGATTGACACGGATGAAATTTTCTCGTGATTTTATTTTTAATTTGAGATAATATTGAATAAATATGGTATGGTAGTTGTTTGGTGTGGTGTAGAACTCTTACCAATTATAAGATTGAATATGCTCGTATCGGAATTATACGGGACCTGCCTCGAATGAGACGAAAATAAAATCGAAATGAAAGATCTTCGTCGTTTTCATATAAAAACCCTTCGACGTTATACAAAATCCATCATTCAAAAACTGCTCTGTTTATTCTAAAATGACGGATTCGCAGAGGAAAACGCCGTCGTATACGGCGGCGTTAACTATCGCCGCCATCGCCTTCGCTTCTCTGTTTTGTTCTGTTTTGTCTTATCAGCGGCCGCCACCTCGCCCGAATGTAATCGTTCCTCGCCGTCTAGATCTCGAATCCGACGCTCCAGAACAGGTATTTATTTTCTTCTTTGGACCTCATTTTTTGTGTCGTTAAATTAAGAGGGAGGGGAAAACAGTAAGACATTTGTTTGGAGAGATGAAGAGAAGGGTATAAAAGGAATTTTAAAAAATGTTACTTTGGATTGGAGAAATAATATTTCAAAATATTAGATTACCAACCAAACAACTAAAGTTCCAATAACTGTTCTTCGTGTTCTTGAACTCATATATTTATCGCACGTTTAAAATTTAAAACATTAAATTTGTTTTAAATAATTAAAAACATGTTTTTGAATGATTTTGAGTAAATTCGATTTCATTTGGTGGCACTCGTTACTCTCTCCAATCAATGTGGGACCTTACAATCTATCTATTAAAATATTTAATATTAAATTATAGTTAGTCATATATGTCATATTTGATATTTTATTAGAAGACAAATATCTCACCATAACTAAATAGATAACATTCTCACAACCCCTTTCGAGGCAGAGTGTTCTCGCTGGCACACCATTCAATGCTTGGATCTGATACAATTTGTAACAGCTAAAATCCACTGTTAACGGATATGGTTGGCTCGACCCAATGTAGAGTTAAAAGCATCTTAAAAACTTTTCAGGTACATATATCGCTTGTGGGGGCTGATAAAATGAGGATAACATGGATTACTGAGGACTCTGCACCAGCTTTGGTGGAATATGGCACATCCCCTGGAGTTTACGCCAACGCTGTAAATGGAACTACTTCTTCATACAAATATACACTATATAGATCTGGTGACATTCATGAAGTAACCATCGGTCCTCTCAACCCCGACACGACTTATTACTATCGATGCAGCTCGAACTCGGCCAAGACGTTCAGTTTCAAAACCCCTCCGGCTAAGCTCCCCATTAAATTTGCTGTCGTTGGTACGTAACTAATGTGAATTTTGTTATATGATATCTCTGTATGATGAAATTTACACGTATGTTCTTGGTAGGTGATCTTGGTCAGACGGAATGGACCAAGACAACTCTTGAACATGTAGCCAAATCAGCCTATGATGTGCTGATACTACCCGGTGACTTGGCGTATGCCGATTTCGTGCAGCCTCTATGGGACTCGTTCGGCAGGCTTGTCGAGCCATTGGCTAGCCAAAGGCCATGGATGGTGACTCAAGGAAACCATGAAGTAGAGCACATACCAGTGGTTCATCCTGAGCCTTTCACAGCATACAATGCAAGATGGCACATGCCTTTCGAGCAAAGCTCGTCGACGTCCAATCTTTACTATTCATTCGACACGGCGGGCGTGCACGTTATCATGTTGGGATCTTATACCGATTTCGACACGGATTCAGCTCAGTACAAATGGCTTGAAGCGGATTTGAAAAAGATTGATCGCTCAAAAACACCATGGATTGTGGTGCTTATTCATGCTCCATGGTATAACTCCAACACTGCTCACCAGGGAGAGAAACAGTCTGATGGCATGAAGGCTTCCATGGAAGCTTTGCTCTATCAAGCTCGTGTCGATGTTGTGTTTGCTGGACATGTCCATGCGTACGAGCGCTTCGTAAGTTTCTCTAACAATCATACCATTATTTGTAAGAATTCAATATGTCGTACGTCCTTTTGATCATTTTGCTATTGCAGACTCGTGTTTATGATGGGAAAGCTAACAATTGCGCTCCGGTATATATCAATATCGGGGACGGTGGCAACCGTGAAGGCCTTGCGAAAAAGTAATACTATGTTCAAACACACAACGACGTTTGACTCAAAAGTTTAAGTGGATGGTTACAATAAATTTAATCTTTTGTAGGTACATCGATCCAAAGCCAACGATTTCAATATTCAGGGAAGCGAGCTTCGGACATGGCCAGTTTGAGGTGTCGGACGCGACACATGCACAGTGGACATGGCACAGGAACGACGACGATGTAGCTGTCGTTGGCGATTCGTTCTCGTTTACAAGCCTCTCTTCTGACCCTGCTTGTAGAATATGAATTCTTTATAAATCCTCTTATCAAGCAACCAATTAATATTGAAAATAAAGAGAACAAAAGGAATATATTTTCGGTTTATATAACTTTACACATGTAAGACATGACACATTTCATCACGATCGATATTTACTAATTACCTAAAAGAAAATAAAGTTTCGAGGACATAAATATCCAAAGTGAAGGGACGTAGTAATAGAGTCATGCCCCTCATGAGATATAGGCATGTCTAAAATTATACACGAATTTTCGAGATATCGAGAAACAAGTCAAGTCAATAAAAACGCCAATAATAGACATATGTCATCAACCCTTAGAGCATTTTGTTTTATTCTTTTTACCATGGAATCGAGAACAAAGAGGAATCATTCAATGAGATTGCGGCATTAGACGTAGATTGAGAAAGTACCTCAAATCTATATTCGATGGTTAATCGATAGTCATATTATGAAGGGGTCGTTGAATAATTTTTCGAGATACGGAAGACGGGATTGATAGGTGAGGGTGGTAAAGATGAAATGAATAATAGAGAAGGAAGGTAAAAGAGGTTAAAAGAAAGAGTGAGACAAGTGGTTGATGAGAAAGTAGAAAAAGAGTACCAAACTGACCAAACAGGCTAAGGCGATAAGAGGGGTTGAAAGGATGGAAGGGCGATGGATGGGATAGCAATGGCACATGTCTAAGCCCCTTTTCAGCGTCTGTGTGCGCCTGTGCCTGTGCCTTCGCCTTTGCCTGTGCCTTTGGCGTTGCTTTTAGATGAAAACTCCAACCATTCATACATTTCAAAGACAATAACAACTGCTTAGACTTCGGCACGTCAAAAAGTTACTGCAGATTATACGTCTCACCATTAACGCATCCCCAAGTCCCCATTAACTTATAATTCTTACGCCCTTCTTTCATTCCTTCCCTTAATTTCTCTTTTGCTTCACCATTAACTTATAAGAGTTCTCTCAGTCTACCGCTAGTTGAGATTGTTCGCTTTGATCCGTTATGTATCGTCGTTAACTTCACTATTTTAAAACGCGGATGTTAGGGATAAATTTCCACACTTTTATAAGGCATGACTTCTGCGATCTCACAATCCACCTTTGCCAGCAGCCTCGCTAGCACACTAATGTCTGGATTTGTTAGCATTTGTAACCGCCCAAGTCCATCGCTAGCAAATATTGTCTGTTTTGACTCGTATTGCTGTCAGCCTCACAGTTTTAAAACGCGGAGAAGTTTCCACACCATTGTAAAGAATGTTTCTGGGATCTCACAATCCATAAATGCTGCTAGGATCTAACAATCTACCCCTTTTGGAGGCTCGGGAGAGAAGTTTTCACACAAGGTTTCACAATCCAGAAATGCTCCTGGGATCTCACAATCTACCCCTCTTGGAGCATGTGGGAGAAGTTTTTATGCAAGAAATGCTTCTGAGATCTCACCATCCACGAATGCTTCCGAGACTCACAATCCACCCCCTCTTTGGGGGGCACGCCGCCTGGTGTTTGACTATGATAACATTTGTAATAGCAAAAACTCACTGCTAGCATATATTGTCTACTTTGGTTTATTACGTATCGCCATCAGCCTACATATGGAGAGGTTTCCACACCGTTATAAAAATATTTTGTTCCCTTCCCCAACCAATATGGTATTCAACACTAAAAATCTTAAAATTCTCATTCGTTAGGGCAAACTAGCTATACTTCTTTCGGTCTAATTCTCGAAATTAGACTAAAAATATTAGGTTAACGTGCATTTGGATGATGCAAAAATCCAAATTTAAATCTAAATACAAACTAACTCAATTATATATGAAAGAGTAAATGCATAACTTTTTGTTTTCATGAATGCATTATTTAGTTTGTTATCTAGGTCTTGTGTTAAGCGTTACATCAAAGAGTACAAAGAGATTCTCTTGCATGATTCAAACCATCCACTGTTCTTCTCAACTCTTACCCTTTTCTAACACTCCCTCTCATGTTTGCATGAACCAAAATTTATGTAAAAAACATAATTTTTTCGAAACATCCGATAAAATTGGAAGGATAGAGATTTAACTTAGGTTGTTGTAACACAAATCAACTGAAATTTGGTTTTATAAAAGAAACAACATAAGAACAATTGTTATTATTCTATCTATCGCCTTCTTGCAGCAGTTTCTCTCTGTGCATTGAAATAAACAACAGCCACAGGAAGACCCAAATCATTCTCAGCTGAAAATCTTCGAGTGTTGAAACGATCCCTTGAAGATGGAGGGTTGAGTGAACGACGCCGTTTTTGTTTGAACAGAACAAACACAAACCTGTGAATTCCTATTGTCGGCTTTGGAATTTCATAGCTCATTAATTCCTTTCCTGTCTCACCCAAAAAAAGAAAAAGAAAAGAACCCATCAAATCTCTTCATTTCATTCCCTTTTAATGAATGATAACCAAAGGAAATAACCCTATTACCAAAAGTAGCATCCGTAGTTCCTGGAATGTCAGTCACCAACCTGAAAAAAAAAAAAAAAGAACAAGAATTTGGTCACCATTTCGAATTTTGTTAGATACCCTTTTTAAAAAATCCATTTTTGGAAATGGGTTTTCAAGAAAGTTATGTTTTTTGCAACTCTAGTCCTCAAAGAATGATATTATTGCAGATTGTAGCTGAAATACCAGTGAAGGTGTTCCCTCATGTATGGATCACTAGGGCCAGGGACATCCGGGTCAACCATGATCTAAGCAAGAACAACAACAAAAAAGGGTCAAATTTAGAAAGAAGAAGGGGTAAAAGGAATTTTAAGGTTACCAGAGTGAAGAAGGATCTCATGTCTTCTCCTTGAATGACAACCCTGGGCTTGAAGGAGAGGGAAGAAGGGAAGAATTCATGGCCGTTGAGGACTTGCTTGTTGCTGAAAGTGGCACACATTTTAATGGTTGGGATGAAGGGATCCACCACATCTCCGATCACTCTTCCCAGAACCAGAGGCTGCTCGGCCATTTTTGTTGCCATTTGAGAGCGAGGCATGGAGTAAAGGGTCTTTTCCTTTTCCTTTTAGTTTTGTTTGAGGTTAGATAAGACAGTTTCTTTATGCAAACATGGTTTCCAAGAACACTCCTTTATTTATAACTTCTTCACTTAACTGGAAAAAGTTTCCTTCCCATTACAACTCTGCCAGTCCCTTTTTTATATATATATATTCTTTATGTTCCCTTCTTAGCTAGTATTTGACATGTGATACATTAACCTCCATTTTTTATTTTGTGCGTAATAGATTTCAACCGAACAAATATGGGTTCAAAGAGTATGTTTTAGATCTTTTTAAATGTTCGTTGGCGACTTGAGTATTGGACCTTAGATTAAGTGCGTATTTTAAGTTTTGTTCGAGGAAGAGCATATGAGAGGGATGTTTTGTAAGAACGTAGAAATTTGGACGTGAGAACATCTTTGGTATATGAGACGTACCTGTATTTATTATTGAATTTATTAAGATGCTTTACCTTCTTAAATAGAAATTATCAATTAATTTTTTTAAATATATATTTACATACAAAAATGAGAAAAAAATTCATCCATTAAAACTAGATGTAGATACAAAAATACTGTGAGATTTCACATTAGTTACAGAGTGAAACGAAATATTATTTATAAGAGTAGAAACTTTTGTCTAAAAGATGCATTTTAAAATTGTGAGGTTGGCGATGATATGTAACGAGTCAAACAAACAATATATACTAGTAGTGTGGTATCAAACCCACACACCACGTGGTGTGTCAGGATGTTGGTCCCTAAAGGGATGGATTGTGAGTTGGGGTGAATTGTGAGATTCCACGTAGGTTGGAGAGGGGAACATTTGGAGATAGGTTGTGAGATCTCACGTCGGTTAGAGTTAGAGGGGAACAAAACATTTTTTATAAGAGTGTAGAAACCTCATACGGGGAACAAACCTCACTGGCAGCGTGCCCGAAGAAGTTGGCCCCTAAGGAAGGTGGATTGTGAGATCTCACGGACATTTTTCATAATGACTCAGCAACCTTGGAGAGATGAACAAACCTTGAAACTTTTTTTATAAGGGCGTACAAACCTCTGACGTTACAAAACTCAGATTTGTCCATTGATTAGGACTTGAAAAAAAAAAAAAAAAACAGAACAGAACAGAGAATTCTCAAGATTCGAACCGTCTCCTCATCCTCCTAAGCTCATTAGAACTCAAACCAAAAGCCTTCTCCAAAAGCTCCTCTTTAATCCCAGACCCAAATATGGCCGACGCCATTCTCTGAGTCCCCGGATTTTGACTATTAAAACACCCAAAAACCCTCGCCATTCCCTTCCCCACGTTCATCTGAAAGTGCACCAGCCCCTTCGGAATCACCATCACTTCCCCTTCTCCGATCACCTTCGCGTACACCCGGTTCGCCGAGTCAACAAATCCGGCGTACACCCTCCCCTGAACCACGTACACCATCTCCGCTGCTCGTGGGTGCACGTGCGGCGGATTTATGGCCCCCTCCTTGAAATCCGCGTGTACGAACGACATTCCCAGCGTGTTCAATCCCGGGAAAAGAGATGGGTTTGCCGCTACCGATGCGAACCCACTTTCCGAGAAGGGTCCGGCGGATTTTCCGCCGGAGAAGACGAAGTCGTCGGCGGTGACGGCGGTTGAATTCTTACATGGAAGGTCGTCTTTTTTTGTGGATTTGGGATTTGGGATGCAGAAATCTTGGAGTGGGTCGGGATCTGAGGCCACGACGGTTGTGAGAATTAGGTGAAATGCGAAGATGGGTATGAGGATTTTGAGACACATTTTCATTTGAATTGCGAGAGATCAAATTCTCTGATTTTGATGATTCCAAGAATCTGGGGTTTGTGGGTTTATATAGAATAATGGATAGACTTGATTTTGAGTAAATGGGATGCAAAGTTCACTCACAATGTTCTTACTAATTATTATTTTTATTTTTCATTTTTTAACTGTTTCACATGAACATAATTCATCGATAATTAACATATATTTGATATTCTAGAGTAATGTTTGTAAAAATTTTCTAGTTAGATAATTGTGAAAAGAAAATCTTATGAAATCCCGAATAGAGGGGAAGATGATGAATTAAAGTGGGGAAAAAGATATAAAAAGTTGATGTATAAGATGTGTTTTATGTTTAATTATATAACTTTTTCATATAGAAAATTTAATTTATTAATGATAGTTGTAAAAATGGCTAATACGCCATGATTGTATCCCATTGAATCGTGGTGCATGCTTGATTGCTCTTAAATTCAGCGGCCAACCACTATTTTTGCTTGAATCTTAAGGCATAAGGATGGTGCAAGAATGATTATATTTGTGGGGATTTGTAATGTGGGGTTATTATTACTCATATTTCTATATATGTTCGTAATCATGCAACGTATCACAAGTAAAAACAAGAGAGTTTAGATCGAACAACGGTGTTGAAGAAAAATATCGTATTATTGAAAAAATTAAACTCCAACGGCAACCTAAAATGAAAGGGATCCCACCACCTCAAAATTCTCAGTCACACACCACCTCAAAATTCTCAGTCACACTGTCTATGGCAGATTGATGAACGTCGGAAGCACATCACAATGTAGTTGGTGATGTTTACTTTCATATGTAATGGAAATGAAATTTAGATGTTCAGAGGAATGTGTTTTTTATATTTCCAATTAATTTAAAATACATTTTGTAAAGATGTTCTTTATTCAGTTTTTTTTTTCCCCAAATTTATTTAATTATTATATTTTTATACTTGAAAAAGCACAAGGGTTTAGTGTTTAAAATGGTGAGCTTAAGAATTTATGCACGTCAAGTGGAGGATTCGATGGATAAGGGTTTGGATTCTGAAGGGAAGTCATAAAGAACCGAAAAAACTCATATTTCAGATCAATCAGGATGCTTTTGGGATCAATTTTTGCAGTGGAAAAAATCTGGAAAACATAGTGCGATCCACAAAAGAGAGTGACAAGTAAAATGAAAGAAAAGAGAGAAGAGAGGCATAGAATCTGGCATATGGGAATCCAAACATTTAGAGAGAGAGAGAGAGAGAGAGAGAGAGAGAGAGAGAGTGAGGGAGGGAGGAAGACAATAAATACCCCATAGTTGATTTCCATTCGAGAGTTTGCGTGAGATCCCACCTCGGTTGGAGAGGATAACAAGCATTCCTTGTACGGGTGTAGAAACCTCTCTCTAATGGATGTGTTTTAGAACTTTGAGGAAAAAACTGAAAGAGGACAATAGAGCTTGGGCCATTACAAATGATATCGGAGCCAGACATTGGGCGGTGTGCCAACGAGGACGTTAGCCCCAAGGGGGTGGGGAAATTGAGAGATCCCACATCGGTAGGAAAGGGGAACGAAACATTCCTTATGAGTGTTGAAATCTCTCCCCAGTGGACGCATTTTAAAACCTTGAGGAAAAGCCCTAAAAGAACTAATGAGCTTAAGCTATTACAATTTGGTAAACACAATCAATCATAATTGGGTAACGATCAACAATGGTTCGTTTCCATTCCCCAATTTCAATTGCAGGGAGATAAACAAAAACTAAAGTAGCTGTAAAACACCAGAGACAGAAGTAAAATCATGAGGACAAAGAACGTTTTCATGGCATTATCATTTAAGGGAAAGAAAAAGAACAAACAAAATGAAAAAATGGGCAAAGATTCCATGCCAATGCTCCTTGTATATCAAAGGATAGGTTTATCAGAGTGCTAACCTTGCAGCTTGGAAGATTGAAGTCCCTTGATAGTGCTGCTCTCAGTTTTGGTAGAAAGTACCCTCACGGATGCTCGTGCTCAAATTCAACAGCTGAAGATAAGGGTTTACATAAACCAGTAATTAAAACATGTTCCTGATTTAGATAAGGGTTTACATAAATGCACATGATTTGTCAATGCTATTTGGTTAAAGAGTTCAGGGGACTTGGAAAAATATACAAAATCAGAGAACATAGATTATGAATCCTAGGAAGTCTCTAAAAAATGATTCTGTGGAAAAAGAAAATAAAAGTTCGTCATTTGTCAACAAGGACTGCAATTGACAATTGCTCAAAGTAATGAATGCTTGTAAAGAAACACAAAGGATNGGGAGGAAGACAATAAATACCCCATAGTTGATTTCCATTCGAGAGTTTGCGTGAGATCCCACCTCGGTTGGAGAGGATAACAAGCATTCCTTGTACGGGTGTAGAAACCTCTCTCTAATGGATGTGTTTTAGAACTTTGAGGAAAAAACTGAAAGAGGACAATAGAGCTTGGGCCATTACAAATGATATCGGAGCCAGACATTGGGCGGTGTGCCAACGAGGACGTTAGCCCCAAGGGGGTGGGGAAATTGAGAGATCCCACATCGGTAGGAAAGGGGAACGAAACATTCCTTATGAGTGTTGAAATCTCTCCCCAGTGGACGCATTTTAAAACCTTGAGGAAAAGCCCTAAAAGAACTAATGAGCTTAAGCTATTACAATTTGGTAAACACAATCAATCATAATTGGGTAACGATCAACAATGGTTCGTTTCCATTCCCCAATTTCAATTGCAGGGAGATAAACAAAAACTAAAGTAGCTGTAAAACACCAGAGACAGAAGTAAAATCATGAGGACAAAGAACGTTTTCATGGCATTATCATTTAAGGGAAAGAAAAAGAACAAACAAAATGAAAAAATGGGCAAAGATTCCATGCCAATGCTCCTTGTATATCAAAGGATAGGTTTATCAGAGTGCTAACCTTGCAGCTTGGAAGATTGAAGTCCCTTGATAGTGCTGCTCTCAGTTTTGGTAGAAAGTACCCTCACGGATGCTCGTGCTCAAATTCAACAGCTGAAGATAAGGGTTTACATAAACCAGTAATTAAAACATGTTCCTGATTTAGATAAGGGTTTACATAAATGCACATGATTTGTCAATGCTATTTGGTTAAAGAGTTCAGGGGACTTGGAAAAATATACAAAATCAGAGAACATAGATTATGAATCCTAGGAAGTCTCTAAAAAATGATTCTGTGGAAAAAGAAAATAAAAGTTCGTCATTTGTCAACAAGGACTGCAATTGACAATTGCTCAAAGTAATGAATGCTTGTAAAGAAACACAAAGGATTTCAGAATTGACAATGGAACAAGTAGGATCGTCAGAATCCTCATGGGGTGGGGTGGATATAATCTCATTCTCATACGACCCTCGAGTCGATTTCGAGACATCCATGAACTTTCTATTCGTATTCAAACTGAACGTCTACGTGCGCATACTTTCTCATCAACTGGACAACGGAGAAAGTGAAGTTCGCTAAAGTTTGGCATTCTTCATGGGTTTTGACCTCAGAAACAACCCCACATATGATCAACTTCTTCAAATTGGGGCACCTTCCTAGAAGTTTCCCCATCCATTCAGAGAAAAATTCGCTAACTACACTCCATCCAAGCTCAAGCACTACCACATTCAGCAAATGAGATGACCCCTGCAAGCTATGCTGAAGGGTTCCATCTTTCAAATCATAACATAGTGATAGATGGCTTAGCCGAGGAAAACACATACAAATAGTCTCTAAATCCACTACCTCGTCGTCGTCATCAAATACAACACCCCAAAGCCGAAGCTTCCTTAACTTCGATGACTTCGAGATCATGTGGTAGAATTTTGGCCACATAATTGTGAAGTTGCAGACATCTACAACCTCGAGATTTTCCGTGTTCTCACCAATGTCAAGATGGATAACACTAACATCATCAATCCTTAGAACTCTCAAAGCTCCCTTGCTAACTACTTCAAACAGCTCAAGGGTACAATCTTTTAAATGCATTGCTTCAAGGGTATCAGCCTCCAATATAAACTTGTCCAAACTGATTGCTTCAACATATATATCTTTCAATGAAGAACTGCTAACTTCCATATCAGACATAGCAATGTCCGGACTGATCAGAGCCAATTTCTCGAGTTTAGGACAAGTGGTCAAAAGAAGGCTCAAATCCAATGTAGAGACACTGACATGACTAAGTGAAAGAGATTTTAAGCAAGGGAACTTCTGATAGCTGGGTTCGACCCCTGTTATAGAGTTATGAGCCAATGCCAGCACTTCAAGCTTCTGTCGACCACATTTCTCAATAATATTAAAGATCGGGGTTGTCTTCACATTATAGTGCAGTTGGCGCAAAGTATCCCTGGTATACATGAGCCAAGCCATCACGGGTGCAGCAGAGAATTCATCAACTTCATCCATTGAAATTGCTAAATGTTGCAGCGCAGTTGTCTGAAATATTGTTTGAGTTATAAGAATTTCCAATCTGCTGGTTGAGAGTTCATGATAGACAGGCCAATCATGAGAATCAAAAGAGAGGGTGTGAAGGTGATTGCGCCAAGCCTCTCTCCATTTCTTGCAAGTTGCCGAAGCAATCACTGCATCTCGGGCACCTCTGAGCTGGGAAAGTATGTTTCCGATCACTTCAACAGGAAGATGCTCCATTTCCGATAAAGTAAGCACAGATGAAGCAATTACTTCCAGAAATTTACACACAACATCAAATTACAGTACCCAAAACCATGAATACACACCCAATTACAGGATTTTAACTAAAGTCGGCCTGTGTTCATCATCTGTACCATCTGCAGCAGTTAATAAGAAGAAGAGAACGAATAAACACGGGTTTTCGTATCGCCAAAATCAATCAAATTGACATAAGTAATTCAAGACAACTTCCCAATGAAGTACTGGATCTGAAAACAGAACAAAAAAGAAATTATCTACAAAAACAAATTCTCACATCTAAAGTCTTAATGAAATCTATAATCAAGGGTTTTACTAAAACAATAATGCTCACTCAAAATCCCCCGAATTCCAATCTGTATAGGAAATCGGATCGTCAACAAACAGAAACAAACAAATTAACGCAACCAGATTGAAGGAGTTAGAACAGGTCGAACCACCAATCTAATTCTCTATACAAGTATCGAAGCGTTAATCTATGAACTGAAATACGTAAACATAATAAAAAGAAGAGTCAAATCCTGAATAGGTGACTTGGCTTACTCGATACTGAGACGAAAATAGTCTCGATCGAACTGGAACACGGCGGCCATAGCAATTCGCCGGCGAAACGAGGAATTAGGGATTAGATGGGAGTTAAAACATATGGAAATCGAACAAAGATAAGATCGGAATCGGAACTTCGCGTTCCATTGCTTGAGAAAAAGGAAGCGATGGAAAGAAATAAAAAAAAAATAAAATAAATAAATAAATATTATAATAATGAAAATAATAAAAGTTGGGAGTGGGAATTTGTTTTCAAACATTGACCAATGCTATGCTCTAAACCCTATAATCCTTTTCTCATATATTTACCTTTTATTTTTTTTTATTTTTCATATTATATTTTTACTAATTAAAAAAAATCCTAAATTTATTAATTTAATAAAATCAATTTCACAAAACTCCCCAAAAAAAAAAAAAAAAAAAAAAAAAAAAAAAAAANTATATATATAAAATTAAAATTATAAGCTTCTCAAAGACCATTAAGATTTCAAGTTTGCATACAATATATTTTTAATATGTTAAAAAAAAATTAATTCAATTTATTTCTAATAAAATTCTAAAGAAATTAAAAAAAAAAAATCAAATAATTAAAGAAAAATTATAAAATAAAAAACCCCTAAAAATGTGAAAATTGACACCATTAATAAATAATAAATAAAAATAAAAATAAAAAAAGCCCGGCAGGACTATACTTTTCCCTCCATTTTTCAATTATCTGGCTCGCTGTATCAAGAATGGCGCCAAATCCCATTCTCGGCGAGGATTTTCCAAGCTACTGACCGGAAAAGACACGCTTCTTCTTCAAAGCGTCGAGGATGTGCGTCCGGGGAGTGCATACCTTTGTCGTCTGTGGCTGATGAACGACGGTGATTACTTATTACTCCGATGATCTTTTTCATTTTCTTGCAATAATCTTTGATTTCATTTCAATCCCTAAGCTATATCGGAAATATTTCGTCTCGGTATCTGCTTTATTCTATTCGCTCTTATCGGCCTAATCTTGAGATCACTGACCTTGTTTGGCCTGTTTGGTTGCTGAGAAATCGTCGGAAACGATGGAAAGAAATCCGTTCTTGAAAACCCTAATGCGTCTGATTCGTAATCCGAAGTGACGGTTTATATTTTCAGGACTTTCTGAGTTTTTCATAATAGATAGATAGGTTTCCGCATTTTTCTGCATAGATGCATAATTTTTTATTCCCTCAGCTTTGCTCTTCCTTTCATTACTTTGCTTCCTTTTACTCGAAGGAGCTTAAAAAGAATTTATAGTTTCAAGTATGAACAAAGACTACAATTGCATTGCTTGCTTTATGAATCGTTTTCTTTTCTTGATACGATGAAAAATGATAAAGATCGGATGAAAGAGTGTAAGAAGTTATTATTCTTTAACTCTGTCTACTCATATTTTTCGCTTCCATTTTGTCCTCCTGGAGATGCAAAATCATAGTGTTATCTTTGTTAGATGCTCGAACTCTTTGATAGATGTTATATATCGTGTACATCATGTATGTTTGATCTGTTGTACATTTTCATTTACTAGAGGAGGAGTATCCAAAAGGAGATCCCTTAATAAAATTCTATTATAGCCTTCCCGAGCAACCTCCTTTAACTGAGGCTCGACTTCTTTTCTGGAGTCCTCACCTTTATTTTGTACTTGAGTCAATTTGACTACACCTTGAGACTTACTCACAATTTCTTTATTCGACATTTGAGGATTCTATTGATATGATTAAGTTAAGGGCATGACTCTGATACCATGTTAGGGATCACGATCTCCATAATGATATGATATTGTACACATTGAGCATAAACTCTCGTGCCTTTGCTTGGGCTCCCCCCAAAAGGCTTCATACCAATCAGATGTATTCCTTATTTATAAATTCAGGACCATTTCCTAAATTAATAGAACTCCTTCCCAACCATCTTCAACCATATGAGATGAGATATGAGTTGAAACGGGGCATTTGAGCATTTGGAGGTTTCCTCTGCTAGAAGTATATGACATAAGATGATCCCAAAAGGTGTAATTTTACCATTGCAAACACATTTGAGTACCAGATGTACTTTGACAACATCTGGCATGGGAGAGAGGTGGGGAAAGCGATTGATGAAGCAAGATTGGGAAAGAAATTACTGAAACCGTTGCTGAATTTTCCTACCCTGTCCTTTGAAATGAAATCAAACCCATAAACCATTCAAATTACTCTATATCTGGGAACTAAGCGGCAGCTGAGAAAGCCTCAAGGCTTTTAAAAGATGATCGACGCTTGTTTTTGTTATAACTTTGGCTTTGGACTGTTGTAGCCTTTTGGTGGATCGAATCCCTTTTGTGAAGTATAGCTCAAGATATTAATTACTATTACAAAAATTGTTGGGTTGATCATCCATTCTCATCATTACAACATTTGACTCTTCACATGTTGATAATATAGCTACTTGCATTGGGAAGGAAGGACTCTATGATATGATAGTTTTGAAGACATTTCAAATATCTATAAAATCTTTAAATTTATCTAATTTTTGTAAACAGTACTTAATTAATTATAATCCACCTTCATTAAAAATGTATTTATTTAACCATATACATATAATTCATTTTTTTATGATCTTTTTGTTTCTTAATAAAAAAATTTAACCTCAATGTACCATTCACTACAAAATTAAGAGCAAAATGGATATGTATTAAAAAGTTTAGGGTAAAATTATTTGGTAAAGATTTTTCCATGTAGCATAGGTAAAGACTATATAGCTTAAATTTCCATGACTAAAATTTAAATTACATGTATAGTCATTGTGACTAAAATTTTTTCATCCAATTTTAAGTTTATGGCATATAGTTTGTAATTTAGTGATTAGTAATTAGTAGAAAAAGATTAGACTGCGGTTGAGCAGAGGCAGCGGGGGTTTAGTTGAACCGAATTGCTATTGTTTGCCCTTGCTCTGCGCAAGAATCAAGATTATTACTCGTTCTGTATCTCTTCGGCGGAAAGCTCTCGACCCAATTTGGATTTTGCATCGATAGCGGTCTCCAACTATTATCGGTACTACTGCGAAGCATTTTCAGGTGCCCTTAATGCATTACGCATTTTCCCTTTTCGTTATCTTGCTTTGAAGTTCTGTCTTTTCTCTGCTCTGAGTGTGTTTTCCCTTGTAGCTCGGTTTATTGGCTCTAATTTTCTTCTGCTATTGAATTCGATTGATAATGTGTAATGGGTTTCGAGTTTTCTTCTGTTCTTCAGCTGTGGGGTTGATTAGATACACTTTTGCAAGTCAGAGTTCATTTATTAGTTTCTGCGAAATCTTGATTTCTAGAATTTGTTTTTTGTTACATTTCCCTTAGATTGTCTCTCTGCCACTAATCTTCTGAATTTTAGACCTTTTATGTATCTGAATTTCTTTTCATTTTCAGCTGCATTGATTCAGTGTTAGATGATGGCTAGTTATGTGTCGATGAATTTCTCTCTTACTCGAAACCCTGTTGGAATGCTGTCTGCTCTTGGAGGCAGACTATCTATGGAGCATCAGTCGGGGAAATGTTATATGAAAATGCCCGAGGATAGGAGTGGGTTAGTGGGTATCAATCAAAAATCAAATTTGGCCAAGTCTTCTTCCAATTCTCACAATGTTAGCCATTATCAGAACAGGGATCCATTTATGGAGTTACACCCTGAAATTTCAATGCTAAGAGGCGAGGGAAGCAGTACAATTAATAGCCCAAGAAAGGACAATTTGGGTGGAATTACTTCCGAGAGCTTGGAAGATGCATCCAGTAGTAATTACAATGAGGCAAAGATTAAAGTTATTGGTGTGGGGGGTGGTGGATCAAATGCAGTTAATCGTATGATAGAAAGTTCAATGCAGGGTGTGGAGTTTTGGATTGTTAATACAGATGTTCAAGCGTTGAAAATGTCTCCTGTTTATCCCGAGAACCGTCTACAAATCGGTCTAGAACTTACCAGAGGTCTTGGTGCTGGTGGGAACCCTGAGATTGGTATGAATGCTGCTAACGAAAGTAAAGAAGCTATTGAAGAAGCACTTTATGGATCTGACATGGTTTTTGTCACTGTAAGTTAAGCTTGTTTAGCTCTTAAAAGTATTGTTCTCTTACTATATCATTCAAGTTTGATTATATATATCTGAACTGCGACCTAGCTTCTTTTCTAACTTCAAGATTAACTTCCATGCTTTAGTCTGGAATGGGTGGAGGAACTGGCACTGGAGGGGCTCCTATCATTGCAGGCATTGCAAAGTCAATGGGCATATTGACAGTTGGTATTGTTACTACTCCTTTCTCTTTCGAAGGACGAAAGAGAGCCGTTCAAGCGCAGGAAGGAATTGCAACTTTAAGAGACCAAGTTGATACACTGATAGTTATCCCGAACGATAAGTTACTGACAGCAGTTTCACAGTCTACTCCTGTAACAGAAGCGTTTAATTTGGCTGATGACATACTTCGGCAAGGTGTTCGTGGTATCTCTGATATCATCATGGTATATACAATCCTCAAAAAACTTTGAACTTTAGATTCTCTGTGCTTTTATAGAGCTTTTCTATATGGAGTTCATTTCTTCTATTTAGTGGTTTTGTCTACTGAGAGTATGAAAACCTTTACTTTTAAAATAATTTGTCAAAATTGCGTTATCAAGATCTACTAGGAGATTTTATTGGATATGTAATTCTACTTTTTGAGATAACTTTTCAGTTTGAGGGAAATCAAAACGTCTTTTAGGCATAAATTTATCAGTAGAAGTGATTTATAAACACCCTTTGGGATCTAACTTATGGTTTGTTACTGCATTGCAACAATCAGATACCAGGGCTGGTAAATGTAGATTTTGCTGATGTTCGTGCTATTATGGCAAATGCTGGTTCGTCGTTGATGGGAATAGGAACTGCTACCGGTAACTCTAAGATGCATAATTTTACTGATTTACAAGATTTTATTTCATGTATGATGTCTTGTCCAATTCTTTTTGGTCTCAACTTTGAGCTGCCAAAATTTTCATTTTATCAACGACCTTTAATGTTAAAAACTTATGGAGTTGCTTCATTATTCTTCAACTCTCGTTAGAGAAACTAAACCTTATTTGGATACTTTGAATTCCCACGGTTTCTCCGTATTATCAAAGATCCAAATAGATTGAGTTGGATAGTTGTAACAGCCCAAGCCCACCGCTAGTAGATATTGTCTTATTTGGGCTTTCCCTTTCGAGTTTCCCCTCAAGGTTTTTAAAATGCGTTTGCTAGGTAGAGGTTTCCACACCCTTATAAAGAATGCTTTGTTCTCCTCCCCAACCGAAGTGGGATCTCACAATCCACCCCTCTTCAGAGCCCAGCATCCCTGCTGGCACTCGTTCCCCTCTCCAATCGATGTGGGATCTCACAATAGTATCCTTCCAATGTCCATGGATCTTACCTTTTCTTTTGTTTCTTTAAGGTAGAACATTTCATGGATTAATGTAACGTAGAAGGCACTGAGCTGGAAAAACCAATAGAACAACAAAAATTGCTGCAATTGGTAGATATCATAGAAAAAGATCAAAACTATAAAAGGCCTATTCAAGTAAGACCAAGACGAAGCTATACAACTAATGTTTCCCCACCCCACATCATTCCACTGTCTCTGCTCACATTTGGAAAAAAAAAATCTACTGTTCTTTTCCAATCAAATGTCCCGAAGAATGCATCTAATAGCTTTCAGCATCAAAGAAAGTGGCCTTTGGACATAGTAAAGAAGAAAGCTTGAATAGAATTAGAGAAGGCTATAATATAATATGTGTAACTTGTGTTTGGATTGTCCAAAGGAACGAATTATGAAAACTAAGATTTATAAAAACTAATACGTAGGATAAAAGATAGATATCATAAGTATGAGTTTATGTAACCTGTTTGATAAACAAGCTTGTGTCTTGGGGTAAACCAGCATGATATAACCAAATCCTTCCCTATTGAGATGTTTCTCTCCCTTCCCTTTCTCTCCAAAGTCTAAAATATTTGATCAGCTGCTCTAATATAAACCAATTCTGCCTCTTGTTTACATCGATGCAGGAAAGACAAGGGCAAGAGATGCTGCTTTAAACGCTATCCAATCACCTTTATTAGATATTGGCATAGAAAGGGCCACTGGAATTGTGTGGAACATAACGGGTGGAAGTGATTTGACTTTATATGAGGTGTGGCTCTCTCTGTTCCTCTCACCTGCCTATCACAACCTATTTATGCATCTTTATCTCACTGCTCTTAAAAGTTTAATCACTTATCGTAATTCATAATTTATATACCCGATGTATGTCATATGTTTGACCTACCATGTTTATGACATCGATACAATTCACCATGAACCAAAGTTAGATGTAGTGGCTGGTGATTATTATGATGTTTGAGTTTACTTCTTTCCTCTCGTTACCATTATGGAGTTGTAATTCTTAGCCCACGTCGCGTAAATCCCACCTTACGAATCCTGGAAACTACTCACTTGGAAGTCGTCACTAAAAAAATTCCTGATACAGAAAGGATGACACATATACTTAAGAAAATACCTACAAACATATATGCATGCAATAATTCGTACCAACAAGCCTTCAGATAGTAGTTTATAGATTCATCATGTCAACAACATAAGATAAATTCGCACCCACAAACCAATCTAAGTCTCTTTATATAAAATCTCAAGTATTCTCTCTTCCTAAATCCCAAAACCAACGAAACTTAAGAAACTGAGAATCGAATGTTGAAAATAATAAGACCGAACAGTTCAAAGTTAGAATTGTAAGATTAGAAAATTTTAAATCATTTTAGACACAAACTTTAAAGTTGAGGGACTAAACTTGTAATTTAACCAAAATTCTAACTTGATACGAATCACTGTATTTCTATTATATCATGTAGTGTTTGTTTGTTCTCAAAATTTCTCGTGAATAATCACAGGTGAATGCTGCAGCCGAGGTTATATATGACCTCGTGGATCCAACTGCTAATTTAATATTTGGAGCAGTAATAGATCCTTCACTTAGTGGTCAAGTAAGTTATAAGTTCTACCACAATTCATTTGAAGTTTCATTTGGATTTGATAGTCAGGCATTGATGTGTTGGGTTCATCCACATACTAAAACTGTGCTGAAGTTTTTATTTCTTCCTACCGTCCAAGAAGTGAACCATATGAACTTGAATCCCAACTTTGTGGATATTGACCATAATGATGTCTTTCTTCTTCCATGGTCTGGTCCTATGGATTTGATATAAATGACCATAATGATGATTTAACTAATTAATAAACTACCTCCACCCCTCCATTTTCAGGTTAGTATAACTCTAATTGCTACTGGATTTAAGCGCCAAGAAGAAAGTGAAGGAAGGCCCGTTCAGGTATTGTTGTGTCTGCATAAAATATGGTGTTAAATTCAGTATTCTGGTGTATAGGTCTGTGACAAGATACACGAAAGCATGCTAAAGCTTAAGATGAACCCGTTTCGTTTCTTTTACTATAGGCCAGTCAACTATCACAGGGAGAAAACTATTCAGGAATCAACCGTGGACCTTCCTCTTTCAACGAAGGTAGCTCGTTTGAAATCCCAGAATTCTTGAAGAAGAAAGGTCGGTCACGCTATCCTAGAGCTTAATCACCTTCTTCCCGTTTAGCTCTCCTTTGCCACCGCAACCTTCCTTCCTACGTACATATAATATGCTGCTATAGGTAGTAGTATCTGTATACTGTTGTTCGGTTTCGTTACTCTGTATATTGGTTGAGTAATAAATAGCTCATATTATTTTCAGTCTCTCATCTGTAGTTACAATATGAAATATGTTTGTAGCTGAAGAGCTCGAGTTAGTTGCATTCTCCTTTTGATAAAATTGCTCAACAGTAGTTTCAGCAGAATACTGCAATGGCTGAAGTAAGTAAATGTTCATGGAATTTCCTTAATACGTTGTTGCACGTTGATTAAATATAATTGAATCTTCATTAGTTTCATTCCAAGTATCTTAATTATGTATTCTGTAAAGAGTATTATTATGCACAAGAGTTGTCCATTTTATTTGCTCTGAATAGAGGGATTTCCCATTCTCGAATGGGGAACATTTTTTTTTTGTTAGATAAACATTTTTTTTTTTTTGTTAGATAAACCTTTTTTTTTTTTTTTGTTAGATAAATGGGATTGGAGATGAGATTATATTCTTTATTTTATCTAATAGCACCCTACTTAAATGGGATTGAAAATAGATGGCGGGGATGGTCGTACCCATGAACATTTTTTACATTTCTTCTCCATCTCTATTTCTTTCATTTCTCTGTCTTATCCATGAACATCTCTATTTAATCAAAAAGGACGGATAAATTAAAGTTTGAAGACTTATTGACATTTTTTTAACATTTGAGAACTTGATAGATCCAATATTTAAGTTTAGAAACTAAACTAAATTTGTAATTTATCAGATAAAATTCCACACTTAGAAATACTTAATCTTATTAAGTATGCACTCTCTAATAACAACCTCTCTTTATTTGAGCAAAAAATCTCTCTCCCTCTCTCTCTCTCTCTCAAAGAGAGAAAGAGAGAAGATTGTGGCACACAAGTGGAATGGAATGGAAGGAGAGAAAAGACACGTTGATTTGTCAGTTACCATAGAAAAGAAGATCGGATGTTTATGTTAGGTCTGAATGACGTGCATATCAACTTTTCCACCCATTCCCTTTCCCCCTTTACTTACCAAATACATAGCATAATCAAACCCCAAGCTTCAATCTTTTCCATTACCCACAACACATTATGACTCTCCCTATCAAACCCAACTCCCCATTATCGCCTCATCTCCAACACTCAGATCACAACCTTCACACCTCCGACGACACCCCTCGTGAGAGGTTAAAGCGCCACCGTGTTGCCGTGGCCGGGCACGTTTGGATCCCCGACAAGTGGGAAAAAGAAGAGTTCCTGAAGGATTGGATCGACGGCTCTGCATTTGAAGCCTCTTTGTTCCCCTCCGGGATCGTGTTGGCTCGCCAGGCTTTGGCTCGAGATGCTAAGAGATCGTCGCCGAATAACAACGCCGCCACCACCACCACCACCACCGCCCCCGCTGCCGGAGATTTGAGAATATTAAACGGTTGTTAAACATATATTATTATTATCATCATCATCATCGTATTATTATCATCATCATCGAAGGTTGTTGTCGTTGTTGTGGTTGTTGTTTGTTGGAGCTTATTAGATCTAAGATGTTTTATTTGATGATCATGTTGAACTCGTTCATGTAGAATTAAAATGCATCTTGCAAATATGGGTTTATATGGGAAAACAGTTCAGAAAGAGAGATGGAATTGCATGGAAGGCTTTGGATAATAGTTCCAATCTGTCTTGTCTTTCTACTTTCTCTCCTATAGAACCTTGAAATGATCAGCTTTTTTCAAAACCCTAATCAATCTGGTTGATATGGGATCTCACAATTCACTTGTCTTGGGAGTCCGATCCATCTGATTTGGAGGCCCAGCATCCTCACTGACACACTGCTCGATGACTTGACGTGATACCATTTGTAACATTTTGAGATCCTACATCAATTGAAGAGGAGAACGAATTAGGGCCGAAGCAGACAATATCTACTAGCGGTGGGCTTTGGCTGTCACAAATGGTATCAAGCCAGCCATCGAACTGTGCAAGACACGGAGTAGAGATGGACTTTCTCCATAACAAACGCGTTTTAAAAACTTTGAGAAGAACCCCTTGAAGGGAAAGCTTAAGGAAGACGATATCTGTTAGCTGTGAGTTTGGACTATTTTATAGCTTACTTTAAATACAAATTTACTGTTGAGACATGGGAAGGTTATCTATTAGCCGTGAGTTTTGACTATTTTATAGCTTACTTTTTTCTTTCTAAATACAAATTTACTGTTGAGACACGGGAAGGTTGGATGAGACTTTTTCTGACTAGATTTTGACATCAATAATTGGCCTCGTATGGGAGACAAGAGTACTTTATTTTTACCTATCAAAATTGAGAAGATCAAGATTGAGCTCATTTTCATGATATCACCAGTGGAAGTAAACTACATGGGACAACCATAGTCAGATGCTAAAAAAGTGAAACAGATGATATCACCGATGTCGTGATTTTTTCCAATTGTCATCTATCTATTCATTAGCAACTCACATCGAAAAGATTACAGTTTTTAATATGTCATCAAAACTTATATGACGAAGTTCTAGGTCAAAATTGTTGTAGTATCTATTTTCTAGAACCGTAAACTTGGGTTTAATCTTTGTTCGAATTTATGGTCATGAACTCAAAATATTTTATAGAGAGCTAGAAAATTATACTTGGGTTTTGTTAACACGTGCATAATTTAGTGGTAAAAGTAGATAAAAATTACAGATGTGAGATATCAAGCTTCGAGTCTCGAATCAAATAAAATAGTGTATATCAATTATCCCTAAGATCGTATCGAGAACTATACCATATAATTGTTCCCAATGCTTCTCCCTTGTAATAAGAGCCTCAAATCATTAAGAACATTATTTATAGAGTGGGTCCACTCACTACCAAACAAGAATCTCTTCTATTAAAGAAACTCGACATGTCGTTATTTTATCACACATCATATTTAATTTCATTTTTGGACGGTAGGAACTCTGTCCATTTCATTTATTTCCCTATATTTCAACTATACATTTTTCTATAATAAAATTTATTTAATTCATCAAAATTCAACAATTTACCTACATTTTTCTTACCTAAAATATTAATAATTTGAACTCCGTTCCTCAGACAGCATCAACGTGTGAGAGTCTCCATACACCAAGAACAGAAAACTCTGCTTTCTTGAATCGTCAGTGTGAGATCCCACATCGGTTGAAGAGGAGAACGGAACAATATCTACTAGCGGTGGACTTGAGCGGTTACAAATGGTATTGAAGCCAGACACTGGGCAGTTTACCAACGAGGACGCTGACCCCTAAGAGGGTGGATTGTGAGATCCCATATCGGTTGAAGAGGAGAACAAAACAATCCTTGTAAGAATGTGAAAACCTCTCCCTAACAAACGTGTTTTAAAATTGTGAGACTGATGACGATACGTAATGAGCCAAAACGAACAATATCAGCTAGCGATAGGCTTGGGATGTTACATCTTGCAACCCCTAGTAAACGCCCACCATAAATTCCACCCCAAATCCATCCACAGAAGCATTCTAAATCCAAGTTTTGCATAATGGAGATGTCAAGCTCAAGCATAGATCAGTGCAGATTGTATAAACATGAACGGTCCATGCTTGGCATATCACCTGAGTTATCTGCGATCATACATAGCACTTGAGAAGCAATTGTCTCACCTCTGCTTGTTTCGTCATTACGTTGACGTTACGAGCTTAGAACTTGATGGATATCGTGACAGTAAAGATCTTTTCTCATACGCATTCGACAACCGATCCATTAATCTATTATACGTAGCAATATCAGGTATAAGCTCCTTATCCAACATCTCATCCACAACCCTTTGCCCTTCCACCTTGTTGCCTTCCATGGTGTAACCAGAAATCAAAATGTAGTACGTTTTGCTGTCTGGTTCAAATCCCTTGCTTGAAGCCAATAACCTCAACCTATTAGCTTCCACTGTTCTCCTCGCATTGCAAAGCTCTTGGAGAAGAGAGTTCAAAGTCACACTATCAGGAACCATTGCTTCTTTAAGGACCCTCTCTGTTAAATTCATTGCATCATTCACTCTTCCTTCTTTCCTCAGTCCATCAATCAAAGTGGTGGAAGCAATGAAGCTGGGAACATTTCCTTCCCTCCAAAGCTCCTCCACAACTTCCATGGCTTTCCCTGCATTCCCTTTCCCACAAAGCTTCTCAATAACTCCAAAGTAATCATAATCCTTCGGCAAAACTCGCTTCCTCGAAAAATCGATCAAAATTTCACATGCTTCATGAACCCTGCCTTCTCTACACAGCCCATCCATTACAATTTCACAAGTAACACTTGAGAATTTGCATCCCAGTTCAATCATTTCATAAGCCATGGCAATCCCATCATCAAACTTTCTCTCCCTGAAGAACCCTTTAATCAGAGTATTGAAACTCACCACATTTGGGCAACAACCCTTTTCCCTCATCTCCTTAAATAACTCTAAAGCCAGTGCAAATTGTGAATTGCGACAATACCCACTAATCAAAATGTTAAAAGTGTACAAATCAGGCTTAACCCGATCACTAAGCATCCTATCATAAAACCCCAAAGCCTTGTTAAATCTACCAGATTTCACAAACCCATTAATCAAAATATTATAGATCACAACACTAGGCTTCCCATCAATCAATTTTTTCATGGAATCAAAAGCAAAAACAGCCTCATCAAATTTCGCAGCTCTACAATAGGCAGTAATGGCAAATTGAAAAATGGATTCCGTTTGAGGGCAAGAGAAAATACCATCAGAGCAGGGGCAAGGAGAGGAAGCTAAGAACTGAAGAAGCGACTTGAGCTCAGCGAAACGATCCGTGGCCGCAAGAGTTCTGGCCATCCAGGCGAAGGTAGAGTGATCATGGCGGAAGGAATCAATGGATGAAGCCCAATTGAATATATGGAAGTCGTAGTGGGTGAATTTGGGATGAAAATGAAGCTTGGATTTGAGGAAATGGAGGAGATTGTTCGGGGTGAAGGGAAGCGTGAGGTGGGTCTTCAGGAAATGGAGGAGTTGCGCGTAATGGTGGGGAGCGGAGAGAGCGAAATTAGGAAGAGGAGCGAGAAGGGTTCGAGGAGAAGGGGGCAAAATCGCGTCGGGCAATGGCGGCGGGGGAGCTGGTTTAGGGGTTTGAAGCTTTCTCAGGATGGGTGGGAGCTTCTTCATCACAAATTCGAGCTCCACGAAAATGGGGAAACTGAGAAATCTGTCTCCGATCAGAATCCGATCAGCTCCCGGCGTTTCATCAACAATATTTGCAGAGATTCCACGCTTCTCCAAAACCCGTCTCTGTTAGGGCTTAGGGCTTAGCATATGTTTGACTGAATTACCTAAATCGCAAATTTTGGATCTTCAATTAAATTTATATTTATATTTACATTAATTTTTTTAAATTTTATGATTTTCCAATTTTACCTTCAATTTCTATTCACATTAGTTAATTGGTTTTCAAAAATATGAAGGAAATATTTAAGATCAAAAAATAACCATTAATTATTTTATTATACTTAATTAATTTTTTAATTAATTAGTAAGGAAGTGAGTATTAGCGTAGTCAAATTTTAAAATCTATAACTAAATACAAATTATATTTAAAATGTAACTTATTTTTAAAATTTAAGAACTAAAATAAAATAATATTTATTTATTTTATTCTTATACTTATTTTAAAATAAATTTAAAGTTTTAATGAAACAAAATATCATCTCTTCCATCCAAAATTGAAATTGAAATTAAAGATCCAGAATCTGAGAAAGAAAGAGGCTTTCCCAATATACTTTTAAAAAATATTTAATTTAAAGGTTATTTTAATAGTTTTGGATATTTTTATTAATTTAATAGGAAATGTTTGATTTTTTTTTATTTATTATTATTATTTTTTTTTAGAGAATAATAATGTGGAAGGCGTAGGCAAGAAGGCAGTGCCAGTGCCACTCGAACATCTGTAAGCCTTAAATGAAAAGAAAAGAAAAAGAAAAGTCGGTTTGGATTGAGATTATTATATCGTACGGACGGCAGGATATTTTTTTGTTCGTCTTATATATATATATATATATTTCTAAAATATCTCAAATCTAATTTAAATAATAATAATAATAAAGTTTTTGCAACCATATTTTAATGTTTCCACTATAAGAAACCTAGATATTTTTAGTCTCCAAAAAAATATTTTATATTATTTAAATTTATATACTAATGTAAAATAATAATGATAATAATAAACAAATAAACAAATAAAAAAGAGAAAAACTTTTAATTTTTTAATCCTTCAATTAACGCTTGAGATCATACCAGATTCATTTTGGTTTGATTCTAAAAGTCGGAAAGAAATCTCTAAAAGATAAATTTTGGGTTTCTAGCTCATCTAAGTTATCTCTCGGTTGAAAACAAGCTTAGTTGTAGTTTAATCCAACATTCCCAACCAAGAAAAAACTGGGTCATAGTTTGATTCAAACGTCATAAATTTTGAATTTATAGATCACTCTCGATCTAAAAAGAGTGCAGTCAATTACCATTCAAAAGTTCACATAAGATCTTATCAAATTTATTTAAAAAGTGATATAATATCCATACTTTCACATAAGATCTTATCAAATTTATTAAAAAAGTGATATAATATCCATACTTTCATTACGAGATTGACATCGTAGATTGGCCATAATTACAAAAGTGCCATCAGACGTATGAAAGACTACAACAGTATATATATATTATATTTGATATTTTATTACCAGTCAAATATTAGATATTTGTCTTATCTTTCCATTTATTGTTATTTCCATTTATTATTATTTTCATATGCTTGTAATTTATTTGATTATAAATAAGATAACTTTCACACCCTTTAAGTGTGGTGGATTAATCAAACATTCATAGGCTTTGAAGGAGCCCTAAAAACGTTAAGACCAACGAATTTTATATTTTTATTAAACAAATAATTAAACTCCAAAATCTCTCTAAAAATTAAATTTGAAACATAACAAACATATCAATAATGTTTCATATTAATTTCAATTAGTATTAATTTAATCTAATCTGTTTATAATATAGTTTTAAATGAGAGTTTGATTTGGAATCATAAAAATAAAAAAAATAAAAAAAATAAAAAAAAAAAGTCAAAATAGAGTCAACGCGGGGAAGTGGTCAACCACTGAGATTGGGTGTTTGATTTGATGGGCCGGGCCCGCTTTCTTCCTCTTTGATCTCTTCCCCCATTATACACTACTACTTGTGTGGTTCCTAACCCCACTCACTCTCTCTCTCTCTCTTTCTCTCTCCTCTTTTTACTTTTTTATTTTAGTCAACTTATTCACACGTTTCACTGTTTTCGCATTCTAATAATTTGATAATAAATTCACATACTAATATAGTCTTATATTAATTAAAACCATACAAAATGTACCAAATATTAGAAGGCAACAAAATATAATTAATTTTAATATATTGTTTTAAAGTTATATCTAGAGTTATTGTATTATTTTATTAATGTAAGTTTAACGTGAAAATTGATGCAAATGTGTGGAAAAATATTTAATACTTACCTTAAATTAAAAGCTATATAGGAAGAAGTTCCATGGGTTTCCCATTTCAACCACTTTCCTTCTTTACTAAACCAACCCATTAAACCAAGCATCATAATTATTGCTCTTAAGCCATGATTTTGAGTGCAATTCTCGAGACTTGCACTTCGGTCTAACGTTCATTTACATTCTTCGTACATGGTCATGTTATTATTTCAATACGAGTCATACTAGCATATTTTGTCTTCACTTATATGAGTTCTAGGAAAATTGTTAGGAAGTCACTAATATAGAATTGTTTCAAGTAAAACACATTTAACTATGAAGTTCCTATGATTGAACCACGAGTTTTACCCTACAAAAAAATTCGGTACCTTAAAATCGTTATAGTTACGGTCTTCGTTCATCGGGGCTTTGATCGTCGATTCCCTTGTTATCCGGTCGCCAACTTCTTTCTTATTTAACTTTAATCATATTTGACTGTGGTTTTAGTTCATTCAAATATCTTTTATTATCCTAAATACTAAATTTGAATATTTGAAATTAAGAACAAATGGGGGAAGGGCATTTGTGTAATAAAAGAAAGGAATTTGGGCAAAAAGTGAAGCTAGGATCTTTAAATAGGCAATCCTAAATGAATCGCACTACCACGCTCTCTTCAGTTGCAGAGACGAGAAATTCCCATTATCCCATTCTTAACCAAAACAATGGGCAATTCCAACTGTTTGTTCGTCGACCAAAAACCCATCAGAATCATGAAGACCGACGGCAAGATCCTCGAATACAAATCCCCAACCAGAGTCTTCCAAGTCCTCTCCGATTTCTCCGGCCACCAAATCTCCGACGCCGTTCCAGTTTCCCAGCATCTCCACCCAACAGCCAAGCTCCTCGCTGGGCACCTCTACTTTCTGATCCCCACCGAGGCGGCGGAGAAAAAGCCAAAGAAGAAGACGGTTCGGTTCGCGGAATCGGAGAAGGAAGAAAGCGGCGGTGATGGGGGCGGCGAGAACGGCGGGGGGACGGGGCGGGTGGTTAGAATAAAGTTGGTTATGACGAAGAAGGAGCTGCAGGAGATGGTGGAAAGAGGGGGGATTTCGGGAGATGAAATGATATGTAAGATAAAAAGTGGAAGTGGGGAAATTAGTTGCACAGAATTGGAGGAAGATGAGGAACAGAGATGGAAGCCTGCTCTTCAAACCATACCGGAAAGTGAAGTTGCTTGCTAGCTAACTCCTTCCTTTTTCTTTTTTCTTTTTTAGTTTTAACATATACAAACAAAGTGTATGACACACTTTTAAACATAATGAGAAAACACTCAAGTTTTTGCCACAGACACTCAAGTTTTTGCCACAGACACTCAAGTTTTTGCCACAGACACTGTGAGGTAGACGACCATACGTAAAGTGAATAGAGATAGAGATGAGCTTGAGTTACACACTGTGAGGTAGACGACCATACGTAACAGGACAAAGTGAATAGAGATAGAGATGAGCTTGAGTTACAGATATTCACCCAACTTTCGGTTTTGTAATTTTAAATGTGTTCGACCCGCTCAATTTTATTTTTTTTTAAAAAATGGAATAAGAAATATAATATTATCATAGGCGTAAAAAGTGAATGATTATGTTTAATTAAAAAGATGAGTGAAGAAACATTTGGTCCATTAAACATTAAAGTAAAAGAATAATAACAGAAAAGAAGGTGGGTTGGGAAAAGTAACATAAAATTTATGGCTTCGACATTATCTTTTTTTTTTTTTTTTTTTTTTTTTTTTTTTTTTTTNTATTAAAAATAATTATTATATTTTTTAAAAACAAAAATCCTTGAAAGTTTTTGCTAATACAATATCTAAACTAATTAAACTATATTTAAATATTTGTGCAGCTAAAATGGATTAATTTGCAGAAGTAAAATTGTAAAAGATAAGATTAGGGGGGAAGAGAAGATTAATGAGTCATATTAGCATAATAAAACTTGTTTCATGAGTATAATTATTGAAAAATATGGTGGCTTGATGCTTATTAGCTCCTTCCATAATGGGCACGAGGGGATATGTAGTGCCATTTTTCATTATCAAAATGGTCGATCAACTCAATTAATCAACTAATTTCCCCCACTAAACTTCATAATTAAATTTTGATTCTTGCATATCCAAGCACAAACATTGATTCCTATTCATACCCGTAACCAGATTCTTGGGAAACAAGAGCTTCATTGCTCCATTTGGAAACACAAATACCCTAAGAAAGTCTAGGATTTTTATGTGGGAACTCGGACTTTCTTGGTTAAGCATGCATGGAATGCTTCGAAGGGAGGTCTGGTGAGAATTGTTGGAAGAGGAGTCCCACATCGACTAATTAAGGGGTTGATCATGGGTTTATAAGTAAGAAATACATCTCTATTGGTATGAGGCTTTTTGGGAAACCAAAAGCAAAGTCAGGAGAGCTCATGATCAAGGTGGAAAATATCATATCATTATAGAGGTTCGTGGTTTCTAATAACAAGTTCATCGTCCATATATCACTCCTAGCTACTGTTATAAGTGCAGATCAGCATCTATGACTGATTCCCACCACTTCAGTAATTGCCCTTTTGCAAGAACAATCTGGGCTATCATTTTAGGAGACTTTTGGATGATCTATGACTCCACCAAACGACATTTGGACCCTTTGTTCCATCACTATGATTGGACACCCTTTCAAAAAGGACAAGAACATCCTATGGCTTAACGTTATCCAGACAGGACATGGACTTTTAAGAATTACTCTTGAACCCCCTTTTTTATCGTAATCCCCTGGATAGGACCTAACTTTTTTTTAAAAAAAAAAAAACAGTCGTAACCTGATCTCAGACATGAATAACATAGAACATTAGATTAATGAGGAACTTTGAAACGTTAAGATCTTTGGGTGAATAAAGAATGTCCAAGGCACTCGGACTTCTGGGTTGTGTCTAAAACAGCACTCCCTAAGTAAGAGTTAAGAGCAGTAAACAAAATTATGCAGCAAACAACAGGAGGGTACTAAACTGTTGGTACCTTTTGCTTGGCATGCCATGCAACAACATCCTTGTATGCCATATTTCCCCCAAAAATATCCAAAGCACTTCCCACGGTAACATCCACACGCCCCTTGCCCGCATCTTTTATCCTTTCTAAGTCGGCCATTGTTGTGACCCCACCTGCATATGTGACAGGAATCTGCCATTTTTCAAAAGTAAGATCAGTGTTTTGCAGCAGCATAAGAGCAGGAATTTTGAATGTACTCAAGAAGAAAGAATGGTGATATTAGCATATCATTATCGATCTCTTGTCCTTCGAGCAGACAGGCCAAAAAGGAAAGAAATTTGAAGGCAATGTGAGGGAGTAGACGAACCAATGAATACTTGCCAAGCAATGTCACTAGCTCTTCATCAATGCCAAGTCTATATTCATCAAACAACAGATGTTAGGATATATAAATTATTACAACCACACCAAGATAATAGCAGCATTTATGACATACTTTTTCCCTTCGACATCGACACCATGGACCAAAAACTCATCTGCATAGTCAGCCAGAAAAGCCAGTACTTCCTCATCGAGAAATACATCGCTGAACTTCTGCCATCTATCAGTCACGATTGCGTATTTACCTTCCTAAATCGAAACTAAATGATAATCAATACAGGAGCCTAAACAAATGTAGGCAAAGCCCCAAATTGAAAAGGGCAATGTTGAATAAAAATTAGAGCAAGAAGGTGCTTTAAAGTTCGTTCAGTCCACGAGTTACAAAATTATTTTTGTAAGATGTTTGTTTGTTTGAGCGCAGATGATGACTTCGGGCGACTTCTCAGAGTGAATCCATGATGGATAATATGCTTAAAGGGCTAACCATAACTAAGATGTTAACCAGTCATGACAGCTTCCAAACTCAGCAACAATAGAATAAAAAGAAATACCTTTTTCCTACAACTAAGATCCAGCACAAGCCTTTGCTTCCCAACAATACGAACAAGATCTTTAAGCCTTGTAAGATCCATTTGTCCATTATTGAACACATACTGTGATAGAACCAAGAAACATACAACATATTAAATGGGAAGTTCCAAAACATTTAACTTCAGACCAATTAACTTTTCTAATGACATCTTAATTATCTTCTATATTCTACTACTACAACTCAATGAGGTTCAGTGTTGCAGGATTTCAGAATCGTGTTACACTGCCTTCAATATGGCTAATACATTAAGCGATATCATAAATAGATAAAAGGAAACAACTTACTGAAGTAACAATGACATGGCTAGCTCCTTCTTCGATATAACGAGAAGCATTTTCTGAATTTATCCCACCCCCAACTTGTAAGCCACCTATATGTTTCATCATTTATAGCATTAGATTAAGCAGAGGAACATTCTGAAAGTTTTTAAAATCTTTGAGGACCATAGAGTCTATGTGCACAGGAGTATCCTCAAAAACTGTCAAGACTATAAGAAATCAGGGAAATTACCGAAAATTAAATACACCACAAACAAATACTTATGTTCGCTTGGATGCCAGGTAAATACATCTAAAGATATCCACAAGTAGATACAGCATCCAACATGACACTATAATTAAATAAAACCAAGAATGACTAGCAAAGAGGAGCTAATAACACCAACAAAATCGAACCAACCTATTGAGATAAACAGGGAATTTAAGCGCCATAGAATGTTACTGTTGAACTTAACAAGGGAAGAAAAAAAAAGAACAGACCAGGATAGGCATGCAATGCTTCGATGGCCGCAGCTATGCTAAAAGGATCTGCTCCAAGCATGATGGCATGACCACCTGTAAGCCCATCTTGTTTATACAAGTTTGCATACTCTGCAGCTGATTTATCTGACTCAAAATTGGTGAGAAGAGTTGATCCCTCCTGCTCTGAATCTCGGAGAGTTGATCCAACAATTTGTTTCACTTTCCCCTTATAAAATCATATCTCAAACATGAAAATCAGATTAAGATCAGAGATAACACAACATTTTCCAACTTTAACCGAGGAATTAGAAGCCGTATTGATTATTATATTCGGTACTTAAATAAGTTGTTGAAATTGTAAATTGCGTAATTGAATCCCACTAGTTGCACGATTCAAAAAGTCATTTAACATAATAAATCTGTGGAAGTTGAGGAATGTAGCCAAACAAGAGATAAAATACCTTGTGAATATCAATACAAGGGCGGAAACTAACCGCGCAAACAGTCATTCTTGAGGATCCTGCCCAGAATCAAAACGAGAGCTAAATTTTTTACGAGTTACAATAAAGCACAATACATGCGAATATCTCAAGAAGGCCAATGCCGGATTACTGAAAGATAATGAAGTCGTCGCTCTAATGATTCCAAGCTTCATAGCTCCATAATTAGAAGAGCTCGAAACTCCGAGAAACGCACAGACACTGGAACTTCTTGTAGAACAAAGGCTTTGGAACCTCATTTCAATCTAATGAAGCTGATTTCTCGCCTTCGAAACTGTAAAGGGAAATGTCGATTCCATAAAAAATGAATTAAAATAACATCCATCAAGTGCAAAGGGGAGAAGGTTTCGTGTGATTAAACTAGAAATACGAAGAGGAAGAGGAAATTAGAAAAAGAAGAAGCGGAGAGAAAGGTTGTGAGAATCAGACCAGTAGCAGGCGGCGATTGTGCGACGGAATTGGTGGCTGAAGATAGCCGGCGCAAGCGAGCTTGAGCGTCAATGGAGGAGGTCAGAGGGAATAGAGACAGAAATATGCGACCTCAAATCCACAGTTCTTCAGTGGAATCTCTGCTGGGGAAATCAATACGGAAGAGACGACAGGGATGGTCCCGGATGCCCAAAAAAAGAAATACCATATTTTGGTTCAAACTTTTTTTTTTTTTTTTTTTTAATTATTTTTTCCATTTTAATCTTTATAAATAATTAGTATTTAAATGTTTAATTTTATTTGTCTAAACTTGAACCGAGGTAAATAATATTTTATGAATGTAATCATACATACATTTTGGCAAGCACATTTTGCCCAATTAATCATTTTTTTTAATTAAAAATACCTTAGGCGAAAAGATTTTTTTGAGTTGAACAATACCCGGTTAAAGAAAACAATTCCTCGAAAAAAAAAATAAGGAAAGAATAAGCATACTTGTCTATGATAACAAGAGCGTAACTAGTAGCACCAATATCATCCCGTCCAATTCCCTTTACTAGTAAGAGGTGCCACCACCAAGTCCGATGATCCAACTCCATATCGAGATATCCTTATAATCATACAATTTTAAACGGTGCTTTTATAAGTCTAGACCCACTAGATTTGCTATGTAATAATCTAGCCGGATAAAAGAAGAACATTTCATTAGTAATTTCATAGATGAACATGAATAATGAGAAACGACATCGAAAGAGACCACCAAGCTCAAGAGTCAATATATAAGGTGTCCACAATCCGACATCTAAAACTTATTTCAAAAAAATTAATCAGATGGCTATTGTTATAAACAAAGAAATGGTGAGAACCGAATCATCGAGGCAACTATCATTCTTCTGATTGTCTTTGCCCCAAAACCGAAATGTCGTCGTACCGTTTCTGCAGCAAAAGGGGTAACACAATCAAAATTCAAAGCTAATACTCAGCCACAAACATTGCTTATAGTAATAAGTTTCCAGGTTGAAGTTCTATCTCAGAAATTTGGCCACTACTCTGCAGACCTCATGTATGCCAATAAACACCTCCAATAACTCGAGAGGGGTAAGTTGAACTGGGTGGAGAGGAAACAATACTTAAACTGATGGACAGACCTTTTAGTATCGGTGAAGGTTCACACTAGCTTGCATGAACCTCGACTATTTCCACAAGACAATCATTTTACAAACATTTATTCTCGCAAAAAAACCACTTAACCCTACTACATATAGTTGCCAAATACTTCGTAGTATATCAAGGCACCAAGGCACCATAGTTAAACTCATCCCCTTAAGCCCTTAACTATGTACATTGTTCTTATTTATCTAGTTGAAAGAACATTTATATTTAGTAATGTTTCAACATTTTGAAAACATCAATGAAATTGTGATCTTTATAGTTTTGGTTCATATATTGCATATAGAATGTTCAAAAACAAAAAATTGACACAAAATTATGAACATTTTATTCCACTCTCAGTAAAAATAAGCATAATAAACAAAAAAAAAAGGTTCACAAATTGGTCCCATTCAGAAAGCAAACTTAAAGTTTAATGTGATATGATAAATGAGGTAGTGATTTTCGACTTCAGTTCCATAACAGTTGCAAAGACAATTCAAATTAAAAAAAAAATAAACCAAAGGATAGTTATGTCATACCCCAACATTGTTGTATTCCCAGAGCTTGTGAACTCCATAATCCACAGCCTACAACAGGAAAGCCAAAACTAGTAAGAAGTTAATACCGATGTTCATAGTCTTACACAACCCAGAAAACCAAAATAATTTTAAAGAATAAATCTAAGGAACGCCAAATAATTTTGTAGCAAGTAATGGAATGCATGTTCCAGCAAATGGTACAGAAGAATGAATGTGAAAACGGTTGACAAAATTTTCACACCCCAAAATGATGAAATACTTCACCCCTCAGATTTAACGAGCACTATGAAGAACAAATGAAAGAATTCTCCTAGTATCGGGAGGTTTGGCAAGCCAATTGCATAATCCAAAAGAAAACACACTAAAACTCTACAGAGATCATTTGGCGGGAACGAATTTACATGAAAATAAACAAGCATATCATTAGATCTTCAAGGTTCCATATGAAACTTTCATGTCCATAGATTTCTTCACAGCCGCAAAATCAAAAACCGAATTCCTTCCAGAAAGCAACTTCTGTCCAAAACGTCCAAGAAATTGCTCTTTTTTTTTTCCCTCTCCTTTTCAGCAATGGAGATTATCGGTTCGAATTAACAAAACGAAGATAACATTAATAAGCCAGTTAATTTCAGAATTCAACATTTCGACAATTAGAAATGGTTCCTACATCCGAATCTCGCTAATTGACATAGTAATACGGTCTATTGCCCACTGACATTGTATTTTTCTTCTCACTTCTCTCTATCCCTCAGCAAACAGGTAACTAAAGGAACCAAAAAGATGAATCAAGTGCACAATAAAGAGATGATTTATGATCCTTACCCGCTCTCCAGCGAAAGCGCCGGCGATAATGAAGGTGACATAAACGGAATTCCGGCGCATAATTACTCTGTAAAGCCCTTCAAGGAGGCCTCCTCCACTCCTACGCGCAGCATGATCCATGGCCGTGATAATCTGAACTTCTTTCCTCCTGATCTGTGCGAGTTAGGTTTCGCAGATCTCCAGCGACGCTGTTGAAGTTGAGACGATTGATGGGGGAACTCTCTTCTGTTATTTGATTGATCGATTCAAGCGAACATCTAAACATCGAACCGCGCGGTTTCTTCTTTTTTTTTTTTTTTTTTTTTTTTNTCGGAGCGTGTGAAATTAAACTCAACAGGGAAGTTTTTTCTTTAACAAAAATAAAAACCATAAAAATTACCACTTAAAATTATTCTTTAAGCACAATATATTATTAGTCAATAAATATACTAAAAATCAGTTTCTAAATCGATCAAGACTAAATTTAAGATAATATTATATTATATTATTTTTTGAAATATTATTGTATTTTATTATGATGTTTTATATGTTTTTTTTTAGAAATTATATTGAAAAATTGAAATAATACAATAAAAAAAATATATATGAAATGAATATATATATTGTACTTGAGTTAAATAAAAATAATTAGAAAATTTTGTGTGGATGAAAATTGAAATAAAAAAACGGGACCCATTCCACGAACATGGTATTCATTTTTCGAAAGTTTAAATTTTCATTTTCATATTTATCGTACTTGAGTTGACATTTTTTTTAGAACAAGCATTCAAATACACGACTTTAATTAGTTGAGTTATATCTGGTTTGACCTAAATTTCTTTGCCGAAGTTTAATTTTTAAATATTTAATTTCAATTAAGTGCTTTCTTAGAAAGATGGCTCCCATGGCTCCCATAATTTAATACATTTCAAACAATTCTCATACATCACACAATATGATTGTGTTCCATTAATATTTAATTTTATTGTTCAACTAATTTTCCACTCAATTAATAAATTTATTTATGATAAAACTTCAATTTTAATTAATTTTTTTCAAACTCAAGCATATATATATATATATATATATATATTAAAAGGCGTCACATGAACTAAGTCGTTCAAGAAACTCTTATCTACTGATCTTCGTCGTCTAATTCAAACAAAAAGGTTTCAAGTGTAACCAAATTAATAATGAAAAGGAGGACTATGAGTATGAGATCGATGTTTTACCTTTCAGATCACAATGGAGTAGAAATATTGTTCATCCGACGACAAATTCGATCCGATTCGGTCCTACCGAGCAAACATCTAAAATCTTCCGGTGGGCCCCGATGGCGTGCACTAACTACGCGATGATCCCTCGCATGGCGGAAGAGTCAATGCTCTACACCTACTCCACGTCTTTACCGCCCTCGCTTACGCTCCACGAACTGGATCTTCTACTCGATGTGAATCGCTCCAAACCGCCCAAGGACGGCGGTTCGGTTTCGTCGCGCGGCGGAGGATTAGAGGTGGAAGGAGGTGCTGTGATGTCCTGTTCGGGAGGCGAGTTAGTGAGGGAAGATGCAGTCGGCTCGATGACTGGTTGCCTTCTTCTACCGTTCCGGAAAACAGCGCGGAAACTCGCGAAGAATCCTTTCCTCTGTTTCTCGACTGGTTTCTTCTCCTTTGCGTTTGTTGCTATTTCTGCTTCTGATGAGTGATGGTGATTATTAGTCTTTTGCCGATTTCGGTCCCTCTTCGATCTCACTCTCCCCATACACGATACCTTGGGAGAAGAAGGCTCGATCATCGACGAAACCGATTTTCCACCGGATCCTGACCGTTTCGGAAACAACCGTATGTTTCCGGACTTGCAATTTCGTCGATTCTTCGCATCGACATAGGTAGTGTTCTGAGGCTTCGGCAATCCAATAATCGAGGCCTTCGACTTCAAATTCAACGAAAATCGCTGCGAATTCGAATTAGATTGCGGATGTAAATTAGGATTCAAATTCGTGGAATTAGAACTGGCCTTAGTGGATTCTTTCCGCTCCAAGAAGGCATTTCGATCGAACCAGTCGAACTCCGCATCCTTGGAGAGCCAGAAAGATTCCGGTGGGAAGTCAGGAGGAACTTCTGGCCGATCCGGCTCCTCCTCCAATGGCATCCGCTCTGCTTTCCGTTCATCAGCAACACCGCCGGTGAGGAAGGCCTGTAAATCGCCCTGCGGCATCGTACAAGAAATCGAAATCAAGAAAGAAAATCGAGAGATGCAAAAGAGAAGAATTCTTGAATTGAATGAATAATGAGTATGGAGATCCTTTTCTCTGACTTCTTCGGTGTTCTCCGTGCGCCAATTAGGTGCAGAAAAGCCTTTTTTTTTTTTTAATTTAAATGTTTTTTTTTAATTATATAGCCATATTTTTCGTGTCATTAAAAATTGATTAGACCTTATAATTATACTACAACATAATTTTTTTCTGTTCAACATAATTATTTTCCAAAAAATATTTAATTGGGTTGATTCAAACCTACCGTTTCCTTCCGTTGGGCCCACTTATTTTTAATGTTTTTTTTTTTAATTTTATTCCCACAAAATTTATTATTATTATTTTTAAGACAAACTTAATTAGTTAATTTAATAGCAACATAATTTAAAGTCCAATTCTTTATATGAGAATCTTTTTTCTTTTTTCATATTAAAAAAAAAACAGACAATTTTGAAAGAAGGAAAAAGACATTGAAGTATTAGTATACAAGGGCGTAAGAAATTGCAATAATGGATTGAACTTTCTTGTTCTTTAATGATATAAGAGAAACTTTCTTGTTCTTTAATGATATAAGAGACTTCCAAAAATTGTCACGAAATTACGATGAAAAATTCATTGTAATAACGACCAGTGAAGTCATGAAATAAAAAAGTCTATTAAATAGCATGTGTAGCTAAGCAATCTTCTTAGTTTAAGTTGAGAAACACAACATAACTTTTAGGTAAATGTTGTTATCTCAAAGTAATTTAACTTAATTTAAGCACACAAACTATAGGAATAGGGCAAGATTTATTATTCATGCAATGTTAAAATTTCACGCTTCACATAGTGAAGCACGTGAACAATTAATTTCTTTCATAAAAGTTTGTTTCCTTGATGTAGAAATAGGTGAGAATACAAAAAAAAAATAATAAATAACTAGAATGAAGATTTCAAAATATATATATATATATTTAAAATTCAGATATTCAATGGTAATTAAATTATTGCGATGATATTGCTAAGTAGAAGAGTTGTCACTCAACGGATAAAAGTTACTCTAGAGATAACAAACCGATCTTCTCCCACAGCTCACATCAACGGGAAAGAAGGAGGTTGGATTTGATTTTCTGATTGGGCGGAGGTGCGTCCTATGCCGCCATACAGGAGGGACATGGAGACGTAAAAAATGGTCCTATCAACTTATTCTAACCTAAGATAATAAGCTAAATAACAGGAGAAAATAAGAAGAAAAAAATAGAAAAAGACTAAAGGAAAAAAGAGAGAGAAACTATGTACTGATACTGACTTTATTTATTACTAAAAATATTTATTAAAAAAAAAAAAAAAACCCCTGAGAATTTTAATGTAAAATAATATTATACTATAGAATATGTGTGCAATGAGAATATTAAATTATTTTATTCCCCAAAGAACTAGAAAATTATAGTTTTTAATGGTCCACTTAACTGTTCCATGCAGTGGGCTGCGTCAAAGAATGCCCACTATGTCTTAATTATAAAATTTAAAAATTACTTAGAATTATAAATTTATAGATTTTCCCTTTAAATGATGAATTTTCTGAAGTATTTTATTTTAAATTACAGATTTATATTCAAATTGATTTATATTTTACTAACTATTTTGTTCATTTCTAGTTTAAAAAAATGGTAAAATAAACTTTAAAACGTTTCTAATATTGTCCGATAAATCTTTGATCTATTTAAAAAAAAAAATTAATATTCACGGATCTATTTCAAACATCTAATAATCTTCTGATTCAAGCAAACAATTCTTTTATAGCACTGTTAATACATAAACAACTCATCAAAGTCATCTTAGGCCTAGCTTTTGGGCACACAAAATAAATTAAAGTAAAAGCTTGGCTTGAGGACTTTTCAATGGCTAAATGTGAAAAGAACCCAAAAAGAAAGAAAAGACTTTTCTGGCAGTTGCAGTTACCTATTGAAGAAATGACAGCCTGAATTCATGGAAAAGTCAGTGGGAATGTTTGACTAATTACCTTACTGTTTGGTTTTTCCTTCTTTTTAACTGCTCTTTGAACACGGTCAATACTTGCCTTCCTGGCATCATCGGTTGGCTTTGAAAATTGAGTTTTGATTCCAACAATGTAATGTTAATTGTTATCCGTTTGGTTTCCGGACAAATGGAATCCAATGTTTATCTAATATGATATCAGAGTCCATGAAACCTAAATAGGCATTCGGTCCAAGAAGGATCCGACCCAAGAATCCAATGTTTATCTAATATGTTATCAGAATCCATGAAACCTAAATAGGCATTCGATCTAAGAAGGATCCGACCCAAGAATGGTAAACCTAAAGAGATATCAACTCATGTTGGATCTCACGTCGAAAGCATGGAGAAACGGGTTACCCCTCATTGACAATTGCTCTTGAGATGAAACCTTATGTCTATCTAATAAGTACGTAATTGAAGAAAATGATACGATCAAATCAAAATGGAAATGAGAACTTAAAAGTTTAAATCTAAAATATGGTTGTTAAGGCCATCAATCGTCCTATCATTACAATTGTATGATATTGTCCACTTTGAGTAAAAGTTTTTCCAACTTTTCGTTTGGTTTCATCCAAAATACCGTATACTAATAGAGATGGTTGTTCTCATTTACATACCTATAATCTTCTCCTCATCTAATCAAAATATAGACTTTGACCATATTCAAGAGGTCGTAACTGGTCGTAGATATAGAAGTTAACAAAGGAGAGAACTTGGGAAGAACCATTAATATGAATAAGTTGGTCAAAGAGTATAAACAACGACATTCCAATGTCATAATGGAAGTGGTAAACATCTGGCAAAGAATTTTGTTTTTTTTTATGCCAGAAGGATACAGATATTTTTATGTCGGAATGACTTTGAATTATGGAGTGTTTGATACTTGAAAATGAAGAGATCCTTAGTAGTTCCATTGCTTTGAATCATAATGCAAGCAACATACACTCTGGTTCAATTTTTAGACCATGCTGTTTCCACAAACCCCCCCTCTAAATCATCTTTGGAAAATTAAATCATAACTTAGCTCTCCGGATTGCATAGATCTAAAAAGTTGTAACGTAAAATTTTACCCTTTTCAATCTAGTTCTTGTTGAGGAAGAAGTTTCAGTTTAGCACTTATATTTTTAACATTTTTTTAAAATTTATTCTCTCGTTACTTATGAACGTTAAAATTTATTGACGATAAGCTTACATGATATACTTAATGAATTCGTGAAAATTTAGAGGAACAAAAGTTTCATTTATGAGAGAAAAATTCCTAATTCCTCTCCATTTCTAAATGAATTTGTAGAAGTATTAAGATTTCTTCTCTGAGATGCCTTTTTTTCTCCATGATGTCACATAAATTGTTGTATGGGATTTTTAGATGATTATATGAGAAAGAATTAATCATTTAGGAGATTTCTTGAAGGTGAGGGAAGGATTTTCTAGTTATGGGTTTAAGGTTTTTAGGGTTCATGGGAAATAGTTCCCCTTAGCTCAAGCACCTAAAGCTCAAACTTGGAACCTAGGAGTGTTCAAAAATTCCAACAAGGCTTCCACTTGGGGGCTAAGTAGCCTCTTGCTATGATACATTGATTTGAATCCACAGATGTTCGTTGTTATGCACTAGTTACCTTCCGGCTCTTGCAAACAACAGCTTTTCAATGTTCCAACCACAATTTTGGATGATATAAACTTGTCCTTCATGATTGACTTTCTAGTTCTCTTTCTAAACAAAATAAGGGTCAAAGGGGGGCATCAAATCAAGTTTTTGGTCATTACATTCTAATGTCTTGACTTCTTAACCTGACAGCTTCTTAAGAGAGTATTTCTGGAGTGAAAAGCTTTCCAAATACGTTGGTTTCTGTGATTAATTTGATAGCCCAAATCCTAAAGTCTAAACTAACAAACTTATAATATTATACAAGCAAGAAAAAAAGATTTTTATTGCCTAGTGCAGGAACATTGTCTGTAGTAAAATTACAGAACAAGAAAATTTGAATACCTAATGCGATGGTAAATAAAGACATCCGAGCAAAGGAGCATTAACCTGTTTTTGTTATGCATCTCTTGATAAGCTTTTGCTTAGTTTCCACTCCCAAAACCACGAGGACTTGGCCTTGTTCCTGAGTTTAAAAGCTGCTTCATGGATTCGGATCTTCGCTTCCTTCGTGCAGTACCCGGAGGGGCCTGATGAAAACACAACCAAATATCATCACATATCCAAACAAGGACTGAATAATAGATTAAGAGATGTTCATGTTTTTTTCAAGCTCTAACCAAAATATAGATCAAGAAGAGAAGGGTAGGAAAAACAGGGAACCTTTTGTTCGGCTTTAAGAGCTTCTTCAAGATTGTTCAATGCTGGAATGGATCCACCTTCCATCACACCCATCAAATTCTTCATACGAACACGCATTTGGAAGAGTTGAGCCACAAGCTGGCTCACCTAGTGTTTTATAAACATTGTCTTTGTCAGTGGATTCCCACATTATGTGAGTTGGTGGCGGAGGGGGAGTTCTAATGTGAAGATAATAAAAAAAAAAATTGCATTAAAAAAAGAACTTAACATACCTGCTGCTCTGTTTTCCCCGAATCTTGAGCAATTCTTTTCCTCCTTGCAGGTGATTCTGCCAACAATTCTGGCTTCTCCCTTTCCTCTGTCATTAAACAAGTGAAAAGTTGTCAGATAGAAAAGGTTCAGTGAGTAGAGATCAATAAAGCAGAAGGAACAATATTTGATCAGAATAATTGAGGAAAACTTCTCATCGAGCAAAAAAAAAAACCTAATCTAATCAATTAAGGTCCCTAGATAACCATTTGATTTTTTAGAATTGTACGGGCTTTCTTACAACTTCTTTACCATGGTTTCCATCCTTAATAACTAAACATTTTAATTCTTAGCCAAATGATAAAAACAAAAACTATTTTTTTTAGTTTCAAAATTTGGCTCGATTTTTAGAACACTCAAAAAGTAGCCGACAAAATAAAGAAACTAACAGACGAAAGTGGTGTTTATAATTTTAATTTTCAAAAACTAAATGGTTATCAAATCAGATCTAGACTAATCCACACCCTCTAATAATAAAGATGGAAACAGATGCTTAAAATGCACGTGGTCCATGATTTATCATAGCCTCTTAAGCATGATTTATCATGAAATCCTAACTCATGGAAGAAAGCAGCAGGAGAAGAGAAAATACCAGGAGTCATTGCTTCAATCATTGATTCCATTATTTTCAAACTTTTTTCTGCTTCTCGAATCTGGGCTGGAGTGACCTAAGTAAAGCAGACAAATCCATGAAATTGTATGCCCCGAAAACATGGAAACAGTCCGGTTATACCCATTGAATTATTAGTAAATTGAAACATAAGCACCTAATAGTTGTGTATCTTATTAGTGGTACAAAGAAACTATGATGTAGAAGTTCAGAACGCTTGCATTCCCACCTTTCCCATACCAGGGATCATTCCAAGGACACGAGTCATGGATCCCATTCGAGCAACTGCACGAGTTTGCTTCAGAAAATCATTGAAGTCAAATTTTGCACTCATTATCTTCTTTTGCAGATCTTCTGCATCCTCCTGGCGCATCTATATACACAATTTGAGTTAAAAACTATAGACTTATCTGAAAGTGAAACAAAATTAATTACACCCTACCACTTCTTGTGCCTTCTCCACGAAAGAGAGTACATCTCCCATTCCTAAGATTCTTCCTGCCATACGGTCGGGATAAAATGGTTCAAGGTCCTCCATACGTTCTCCACGGCCAACAAGCTTGATTGGCTTTCCTGATACCTGTAAAAAAAAATTAATTGACAAACAGAATATATTGCTAAGTTTATCCAGTGCTATTGTGAATTTGGGGATACTGAAAACGGAGTACGGAACAAGAACCGAGCTAAAAGAAAAAATATTCCAGTAAATTAATTCTTGAACAAGTGAATGTACATTAGTTTAGTGAAATGGACATACCTCTTTGACACTCAAAGCTGCTCCACCTCTTGAATCTCCATCTAGCTTTGTCAGAATAGCACCTGTGATCCCTATCTCTATATTGAATGTTGTGACCAAGGCTGCAAAACAATATTAGATGGCAATAGGCTCAATTGTCCTCAGTTCATTAGAAAAACGGTTTTAATACTTGTGGTCTTCCAAGGTTGCTGAATGAAGTACCTGCAGCTTCTTGACCAGTCATGGCATCCACAACAAGGAGCACTTCAGTTGGATTGATTGCTCGTTTCACTTCTTTTAATTCATCCATCATGGCCTTGTCTATCTGTTCAATTTTTAAATGAGTATAATAAATGATTGGTAGACTGTCTTCAATGAGTACTATATTATTATGGACCATCCACGTATTCTTTGCACGAAAAATAATGAGAACCTGAAGCCTTCCTGCAGTATCCACGATTACTACATCTACTTTATTTTTTCGAGCCTCTTGTAGACCTTGTTTTGCAATGTCTGAAGGCTTAACCTCAGTGCCTGCTGTATAAACAGGCACCCCCACCTGTAATTCATATGAGAAAGCGAGGTTAAAATAATTACTAATATTTCTATCTAGATAAGTTCATAACTATTAATTAGGTATGTACATCACGATCCATTTAAATAATTTATTTACAAATTAATTTTGAGTGACAAGAACCATCATCCTGCTTAATTCCAACTATGATCATCCAGCTAAATATGCTCAAAATAAAAACAACTAAATGAGACATATAGAACAAGCTCCAATTCTAGGCACCATTCACAATCTGATTCAAGTATTCAAATCATCTCCAATTTCCCTTTTGAGCTAAACTTTAAAGCCCATTTTACTTCACTATATTCTATAACTGAACATTTTTTCGGAAGTATTAGTAGCAGCTGCTTTAGGAAACGATCAAGTAGATTGACACTCATAGCAAATCATCTAACTAACAATTCTTAACTCCTGAATTTAAACTACAACTCTGAACAAAATTTCTGAACAAGTTATCACCTTAACGCCAAATGTTAAAGGATAAATATCAACAAGAACAATCAGGGAAGATGCCGTCCCTCTTCTTATGTTAAATACTCTGTACACTGTTTGTTGATCCAATCTAAAATTCACTATTATAATTCGGATAAGATCATTTAAGTTCACACTATCTTCACTAGAAACCTTTACATTTTATTCTATGTGCAGACATGTCATGTATTCATATTCCTGCTGAGTGTCAACCTAATAAGGTCTAAAACAAATTAACTAAATATCTTTCTTCGCTACCTGTGTTCAGCCTCATTAGTCATTTCGTATAAAAATAACACAATGGTTTACTACTCGGTAGTCAATAAGCGAATGATAATGATGAGAATGAAATTTCATACCTGTTCTCCCAAGATAACTAACTGGTCAATAGCAGCAGGTCTATACACATCTCCAGCCACCAGCATGCAACTTTTCCCCTGTGGTCAACATCGGTAAAAAAAAAATTAAAAAAATTAAAAAAAGACTTCGATTAAAAAAGATGACAGAAGGAAAAACAGAAAGTAACCAGCATAATACACACACTTAGATAAAGGACGATGAAAAAATATAAACTCACCTGTTTCTTAAGATAATTGGCCAATTTTGCACAAACGGTTGTCTTTCCAACTCCTTGTAGACCAGCCAACAGTATGACAGTAGGGCCAGACTTTGAAAAAACAAGTTCAGAGACTTCTCCACCCATCAATTTCACAAGCTCATCATGTACAATCTATAAGAGATAAGAGCTGAATATTAGGCAATTACATTAATAAACTGAAAAAAGTTTTTCAACTTTCCAGAATCTCAAATGTAACCAAGGATTCACCTACAAGCAATAAAAATGTTACATAAAAAAATATAAAACCATGCTCAATAAGAAATTATACGCACCAGCAATGTAACTTCTACGCTTAAGTTAACCACCAATAGTTGAAAATTAATGATAATGTTGTCAACTTTTTTTTGATACGCATACTAATGTAAACTACGATAGATGATCTCCGACCTTGAACTAATATAGACCAAGATACCCTAGGATACAAATGCGAAAAATGCTTCCAATCTATAATAGTTTCAATTTCGGCACTTGCTTCTCCCAAGGAGACATCATGAAATCCAGGACAAAAGCAACATATAAAGAAAATAGAACATGGTTTTCATTTGATAGCATTCGCATACGACAGGAGACCTACTAATACAAGTTGTACAAGTACAACTTGAAGGGACAGCTAATTTCTGAAAAATAACCAAGTCCACATGTACATTGTAGCAGAAGGATAATGCGAGATTACAAAGGTAAAAGTCACGGTGATTTATATACCTTAACCAATTGTTGATCAGGTTTCACTCCTCGAATCACTCCAACACCAACAGCTTGGTCGCTGACAGCTTGCACAAACCTTCGTACAACAGGAAGGCTTACCTACATTAACCAAGCATGACCCAAAAACCCTTATTTTATATCTAAGCACTTATATACAAACTATGTAGCAGTTACTTACATCAGCCTCCAGAAGAGCTCTCCTAATATCTCGCATTGGCTCCACAATATTTTCCTTTGACAAAACCTCTAGACGAAGATAATATTCCATCAACCAAATGAATTGTCTAAGTATCAGCTGTTATCAGATTACATTTAACGGAAAAAAAAAATTAAGTACTCCAGCTGAATAAATTAGTTCCTCTGAATTAGATCTTGTTTAATGAAGCCTAAAAATGAAAAACGTGTTTGTGTGCACGTATATATCGTTTGGCTGAATCCCTATCTTAAGTCCATTTTCTTCGTTAAACAAACTAACAAGATGTATAGTAGGTTTCACATTAGAAGGAAAAATTCCCCTTCCCAGCCCACTCCACTGCACCCTCCCACCACCCCACCCGATCCAATCAGTGGTGAGAGGACTCATAAGTAAGGTATCATTTACCAGCTCAGGTGCTTCCAGTACAAGAACACTGTGGAGGTAATTCCATTGACATCTGATGTGTTTAGTAAATCTTCAACATCTATTTCTTGATTGTATTCTTTTATCAACTATTACTGAAGTATTCCATATATTATCAAAGTACAGGGTAGCTATATATATATAAAGAAACTTTAATATAGGGAAACCCATTGAAAGGACTAAATATATGCAGACCTTCTCCTTTGAGCTTGTTCCAAGCAGCCTCCAGACCACCTGTCAACTGGCCAAACATTTCAGCTCGTACAACCCCACGCATATCTCTCCTATTGTTAGCAGTCTTGGCATGAAGCCAACCCCAAATCTCCCTCTGTGGAAAATATCAAAACCAAGCCTAAGGAAACTTGACAAACTCCCTGAACCTAAGAAAGTATTAATATAATGTAACATCATTCAACAGAAAACAGAGCTCCATTGATAGGAAGAAGTTTACAAAGCAATCTAGACCTTGAAATATTCACTATTTCGCTTTATCTACATTTCCAGATTAATATTTCTAACCGCATGGAGTCGCAAAGTTTAAGCGCTCCTTTTAAAACAGTTGACAACATCGCCATATACAAAGTTCATCCTCAAAATCGCCATAACTTCCAGGCAACAAACGGAAATCAACGTAAATATGCAAGAAATAACTCAATCAGTGTCTTACAGCGAACAAATTCCTCGACGAGAGCGACTTCAAATTACTCGAACCAAGCCAAGAAGATGAAATACTCGAGGATTTTCTCCCACAGTTTGAACCATGGCACAAGCTTCTACTTGCACAAGGAGATTGAGAATTCGAAGCCAAATGACGAGAAGAAACAATCGAAATTTGCAATGCCTCCATTGCCAAATCCGACGATTTTCTCTCAGCTCCCCTTTCTCTTAGCTCCCCTTTCTCTGCAAAGTCTCGGTATCTTTTATCCACTCAGATATTATATCCGATTTTTCGCTTATCCTATTCAGTTTACATATTAACCGTCCATTTTGACGACGTGGCAGAATCGACGCTCTTTATTCAAACTTCGCGTATTGAACTCCCGGACAAATGAGGACGGAAAACTGAAATCGCAAATCAAAATCTATGACCGCTCTCTCAACGCCATGGAACACTCAGCTCAGAGAATTAGCAAAACGATGCCAATTCCTTCAAGCTCTAAGTCTCTACGCCCAAATGCTTCGCCATGGCGATCACCCCAATGCCTTCACTTTCCCGTTTGCCCTCAAATCCTGCGCGGCCCTCTCGCTCCCCATACTCGGCGGCCAATTTCATGGTCAAATTATCAAAGTTGGCTGTGAATCTGAACCTTTTGTGCAAACTGGTTTGATTTCTATGTACTGCAGAGGTTCATTACTCGGAAATGCCCGTAAAGTGTTTGATGAAAAATCCCAGTCCAGAAAGCTTACCGTTTGCTACAATGCTTTGATTTCCGGCTATGTTTCGAATTCTAAAAGTTCTGACGCGGTTCTTTTGTTTCGCCAAATGAATGAAGAGGGTGTCCCAGTTAATTCAGTTACATTGCTGGGTTTGATCCCAGTGTGTGTATCTCCGATTAATTTGGAGCTTGGATTGTCTCTGCATTGCTCAACATTGAAGTATGGATTGGATTCAGATGTCTCCGTTGTTAACTGTTTCATTACTATGTACATGAAATGTGGCTCGGTTAATCATGCACAGAACCTGTTTGATAAAATGCCTGAGAAGGGTTTGATTTCTTGGAACGCTATGGTTTCTGGGTACGCACAAAATGGGCTGGCAACTAATGTTTTGGAGCTCTATCATAACATGGAGTTACATGGGATTCACCCGGATCCCTTCACTCTTGTTGGGGTTTTATCATCTTGCGCCAACCTTGGGGCTCAGAGTGTTGGTCGTGAGGTAGAGCTTAAGATCCAAGCAAGTGGGTTTACCAATAATCAGTTTCTGAATAATGCTTTGATTAATATGTACGCAAGGTGTGGAAATTTAACCAAGGCACAAGCATTGTTCGATGAAATGCCAGAAAGAACATTAGTTTCATGGACAGCAATAATAGGTGGCTATGGAATGCATGGACATGGAGAAATTGCAGTGCAACTATTCGAAGACATGATAAGGAGTGGCATTGTACCTGATGGAACTGCGTTTGTGAGTGTCTTGTCTGCCTGTAGCCATGCAGGGCTCACTTCTCAGGGCATGGAATATTTCAAGATGATGGGAAGAAACTATCAATTGGAACCAGGTCCAGAGCATTATTCGTGCATGGTGGATCTTCTGGGGCGAGCAGGGCGGCTAAATGAAGCTCGGAATCTCATTGAATCCATGCCAATAGAGCCTGATGGTGCTGTCTGGGGAGCTCTTCTGGGTGCTTGTAAGATCCACCAGAATGTCAAGTTGGCAGAGTTGGCTTTTGAACGTGTGGTCGAGCTTGAACCTGCAAACATAGGATACTATGTGTTATTATCAAACATTTATAATGATACCAAGAACTCAAAAGGGGTTTTGAGGATCCGGATTATGATGAAGGAGAGGAAGCTGAAGAAGGATCCTGGGTGTAGCTATGTTGAATTGAAGGGCAGAGTTCATCCATTTGTAGTTGGGGATAGAAGCCATCCCCAGGCTGAAGAGATATATAGAGTGTTGGAGGAGTTAGAAGCGTTGGTGCATGAATTTGGAGAGGCTAAAAGAGCTGATAGAGAAGAAAGCAACAAAGATCTGTTTACTGGGGCTGGAGTTCATAGTGAAAAATTGGCTGTTGCCTTTGGACTCTTGAATACCACAGCTGGGACTGAAGTTGTGGTCATCAAAAACCTTAGGATATGTGAAGATTGTCACTTGTTTTTCAAGATTGTTAGTAAAATTGTTCATCGTCAACTAACTGTTCGAGACGCTACTCGCTTCCATCATTTTAGAAATGGGAGCTGTTCTTGTAAGGATTATTGGTAAAATCATGGACTTATTTCCTTTCCGGTTAAATTATAAATTCAGTACTTCTTGTGTGCCTTTTTATTCAAAATCATGGACCTACTTCTTGTGTGCCTTTTTATTCAAAATCATGGACCTATTAGGATTATAAATTTTATTCAAGCGATCATTTTTTTCACTTTCAAAATCACTTAAGAATGTGCATGCAAAACTGATTTTGAATAAACCATTACATGGTGAATTATAAACTTATAGCCAAATCCATCACTAACCGGTTGGAATCAACTTTGAATTTTCGATAAGCAGACTTTATACCTTCATGTAATACTTTATACCTTCATGTAATACTTTATGCACATCGCTAACAAATATTGTCCATTTTGACCCATTACATATCGTCAGCCACACACAAATTTTGTCCATTTTAACCCATTTACGTATTGCCGTCAGCCACACAATTTACCCATTACGTATCATCAGCGCATCACCTAGGAAGAGATTTCACACCCTTATAAAAACTGTTTCATTCCACTCTCCAACCGATATGAAATTTCACAAAACCTTACAATGGAGCCAGGAGACACGCAAGAAGCAAAGTTGTTTAGCAAATGATCGGTCCTGACACTATTTCTTTTTGAATTCTTTATCTGCAGAATCTAAATTGATAAGGGATTCATTCATTGCAATGTTCATGGACATTGATGCTGAAGCAGAGAAGAACGAGAGGTTTTGTGAGAAGATCTAACAAAATGCAATGAATTTCTCCCACAATAATACAGAAATCCTATTGTTTGAACTTATAATCCGCCTGTCCAGAATGGGGTACAATAATTCCATCTAAAATCCATAACATCACAAAATTATACATACTACAGTTCCGAACGATTTACCCGCTCAATCTATAAACAGATTCAGCTAAATTTCAACATCCACCATCATTGCATTCTGTTTACAGGTTCAAGTGCTTCAACGGTGACAACACTATTGCCTCTGATCACCTGAAAGTGAAACCAAAAAGGGCAATCAGTTCTTGCACAATAGCGGTGTTAAACAATTCAAGTAAACATAAAAGGGTTGAAGCACAAAATAACTGCTACGCACCACCATGCCAATATCATTTTTCTCGTTGCCGTTCACTTCCACGGTGTTGTCAACCACTAGATTCATAAATTGGTCAAACCCACGAAGAGTTCCAACTACCAACCGATTGGAATTGAGTTTTACTGCAAAAATGTAGTTCAGAAGCAAAATCAATTAGTATACACATACATTCGACATGTAAGATTTCTTCAATCTTAGAGCAGATGACCATTAATTAAGTAACTAAGCAAGAATTTATGTTTCTTCCTTAAAAAAACAAAAAAAAAAAAAAAGAAATAAGCTTAAGTATTAAATAATGAAACGCTCTAAATTCATAATCCTTCCTCCGTCGGTCTCCGATAAAATTTGTAGATACTAAACCCTAAACCCTAGACTGGGTAGACTCAACTTCTGGATCCATACATTACAAACAGACAGGTTTTTTTTTTTTTCAGTGCGCGCTAAAATACACACTAATCAGTAGCAAACGAAACTGCAAATCAAATGGCATAACTTCCAAGAAAGCAAACAGAATTGACGGACTCTGGACTTCTAGAAAGAAACATGCCATTTCTCGACCAACTTTTCCAGAAATAAACTGAGCCAGAGAAAAAAATACGACAACGAATAGGATAAACAATCGCGTGGGGAACAGAACTTACTCTGGAGCTTCTTGTCCATGTACCTACAAGAAGAAGTGGAAAGTAAGGACCAAATGAAAATAGTTGAACTAATCGAACCGAAATTACGATGAACAAGATAAAAATTAAAATACACTTACTTTTTGAGATCCGGAGGCTGGCCTGCCCTACTCATGGTGTAGAGCGAACGAAAGAGACGTGGAAAGGTTTTTGCAGAACAGAGCACGAACAGATGAAGAAAAAAAAACCCTAATTAATGAAGAAGAAGGTCACTGCAAGCCTTGGGATTTTGTTCACCAGATGTCGACATATTTGGGCCGAAAACTTCTTTTAGGCCTTCTAAAATTTGGGCCTATTATGTGTTATGAATGACTGCGTGACGGTCTTTTACTTTTTTTTTTTTTTTTTTTTTTTTTTTTNTTTTTTAAAATTTCTGTTATTAATAAAAGAATTTAAAAACTTGTTTTCTTATTTATAAAAAAAAATTAAAAACAAGAGATTTTAATTTTTTGTTATTGAATTAAAAAATAAGCTTATAAATAATTTTACTCACGAATTTCTCTGTTTTACTATTCACTTTTTTTAAATCTATTTACTTTTAAAAAAATTATACAATTTTTTAAATTAAATTTAGAAAGAAAAAAAAAAAAGAAATGAAAATCAAGGAACAAAAATAGTAATTTCGGCAAGTCCTCAACGAGCACAGTGAAAATAAAAATAAAAATAAAATAAAAAATAAAAAATAAAAAATAAAAAACGTGTCTAGCTGACTGGGTCACAAACAAAATGCTAAAAAGTAAAATAATAAATAAATAAACGATAAAAAAACGTGAGAGAAATATACTTTTTTACTTTCTTTTTTTTTTACTTTTTTTTTTTTTACTTTTTTTTTTTACTTTTTTTTAATTAAAAAAAATAAAAAGAGACTTCTTTTTTTACTTTCAAGCGTTTAGTTTTACACAGAGGCATTCAAACAAGAATGCCTGCACCAACCCACCCCAAAAAAGTATTAATATAAATAATAATAATAAATAAATAAATAATAATTTCTACAAATAAATAAATAAAATTAATTAGGTGACCGTTCATGCTGACCACAATCATTAGCTTCCCTCTAGAAACATGGTATTTCCTGTGTAACTTCCAATAATTAATTAATTAATTAATTAATTAATTAATGTGGAGGGTAACTATAAAACGCAACTTCATAAATTATTCTGGAACAGTAGGTTGGATTCTCTGACCACAAATTATTTTATTTTCAATTTTTTAGAATTTGTTTTATTTTCAACTTTAATTTATAATTTTTTATAAATCATTTTATTTTCAAATTTTTAAATCACTGTATAACCACACTAATCGTAGGATCGCTCTCATTTGTATATGAAATTGAGTTATTCATGTATATTTGTGCATCGTAATAAAATGTTATTATTTTTTAATAAAATTTTCTTTTAAAAAATGCACCGATATTGGATAATGACTCTCACCTATATAAATTTTAAATATAAGACTTTTTAGATACAGAATTTCAACTTATTATAAATTATAAAAATGAAATTTTTTTGTAAATATTAAAATTAAATAATATTTTTAGGATTATTAGAAAACATATGAATAAAAATGGTATTTAATCTATAAAATTTTATATTAAAATTGAAAAAAAAAAAAAAGTGGGTTATTTATTTGGTAATGTGAAAGGGTCATTTTGGTAATTAAAATTTGGAAGTCAAAGGCAAAAGGGTTTTCAAATGATAAGTGGTTGCCATTATTTCAAACTGAAACACCTTCCTAATTTTTTCTCTTCTGCGTGGATGAGCATAAAGTCCAATATTTTATGCTGCCACCCTTTCAATTTCACATTTTCCATCAATACCCTTATTACTAGAATATTCCAAGGTATCAAACGTTAGGGGTATAATCGTCATAATTCAATGAAATACCGACGTTTAACTAAAGCTTTTGTCAATCTACAAGTTGTAAATACATCAAATGTCCAAGAAATTAAATTTTTCTAAAAGAAAATTTAAATTATAAGTCGACTAATATTGACCATCGAAATCAGTCGGTAGATCACTTAACATGTATTTTTGAAAATATATAACAAGATAATTAAGGACGGTGGTCGGTTCTTTAAAGTACGTGAATTTAGTGTTTGTTTGGTAAAAAAAAACGTGCATAGAGAGAATAATTTGGAGAAATTGATGAACACAATGTTCGTAGAACAAAGCAGTAGTAAAATATCGATATATTTTTTTAAAATGTGGAAAGTTAGGAAAGACAAAAGCAATGAGAAAATTGTAAATTATTATATAGAGAAAAATCAAGAATTTTGACTTTTTTAATGTGATATATATTTTTCAATCGTATAAAGTCAATATGTCTTACTTAAATTTTTGTATTTATTCTCACAATTTAAACAAATAAATAATTAAAAAAAAATAAAAAACTTATACTAAATAATTTAATATTTCATTTATAATTTAATTTTGAAATTTATAAAATTGGGGTTAAATTTGTAATTTCGCCTTAAAAAACCTTATTTCGTCCAACATAATTTAATTTAAAGGCATAGAGATTGAATAATTGAGACTCGATGAGTAACCGTCAAAGTCAAAAATCCTTTTATTTTTATTTTTATTTTTATTTATTTATTATTATTTTTGTATTTTTATAATAATTAAAATCCCTTTTATTCGTCTCCTTCTTCCCCGACCCGCCTGCTCCATTCTAGTATAAAATCCTTTTTCAGACCCTCCATTTCTCCATGCCCATGGATCCATAGCTTCATCTTCAAAAACCCTAGCCTACTCGCCTCTGCAATTTTTCCTTCCATTTTCCTGCAGATCGGAGAAATGCTAGGCAAGAAAATGGTTTCCTTCAAGAAACTCGCTAAGAAAGTGAAGGTCCGAGTCGGGACGGAGGGTGAAGCATCGTACAACGAATGTTTGCTCAGAGATCAACTGGAACCACCGGAGGATCACGATTCTCAGTCGCCTTCGTCGACTCCGACTGGCTCGTTCGCGATTTACGTCGGCGATGAACGGCAGCGCTTCGTTGTGCCGACGAGTTTCTTGTCGCATCCGCTCTTTAGGATGCTGCTCGATAAAGCGTACAGAGAGTTCGGATTCGAGCAGAGGAATGCGCTTATGGTTCCTTGTAGCGTCTCTGCTTTTCAAGAAATTGTGAGCGCGGTCGAATGCTGCAATGGCAGATTCGATTTCGGCGAGCTTGTTGAGGAGTTTTTGTAGAACAGACGAAATGCAGAGGAATATCCGTTCGCTAGGGTTTGTATCGTTTGATCCGTTCGGTAGTGAAATTCGTCGTCGATTTCTGTTGAAAGAAACCGAGGAGGATACGATTCGATTGAATTCAGCCGATTTTTACTGTTCGATTGGGTGCAGAATGTGAATCTCTTCATCTCAAAATTCAAATTCATGCCCAATTCGATTCTCGATGTTCCATTTTTCTTGGGAAGTTGTAAAATCAGAGCCGTAATTCTGCGATCAAAGTGTCATTGTAGTTGTAATTAATATGTATGAATGACAGTTGTGTTTTGGTAATTAATTTGTCAAAGTTCTTAGATACTTTTTCATGGCAGCTGGCATTAGCTACTAAGCAAAGATCACAAGGAATGAACAAGAAATGATTATTTTTCTATTCCCATTTTTTGGCTGATTATATAACTTTTCAGCGACGCTAACATTTTTTTTTAGCTCCATTCTTAATATTTTAAGACCTTTCATTTTCATCATATTAAATAATAATAATAATAATAATAATAATTTATAAAACTTTTGTCTTTTATCGGGAAAAAATACTTTAACTTCATACTGGCTAGTTTCTACTTAGATAGAATAATAATACAATTTTTTTTTTTAATTTACCTTTTAGAAGAAATATATATTTTTTTTTTTAAAGTAATGACAATAGTTTACAATGATATTTTTATATTTTAATTTTAAGAAAATAATACTTGAAAAAATACCAAATTTATGCATTTTACAAACCTAAACATCGTTTTTCAAAAAATACTTTATGAAATAAGAAAATCAAATTATTTGTATTTTGTGTGTGTGTGTAAATATAGATATTCAGTATTTAGTTGATGAAATAAATAGCGAGTAAAATAGAAACATAATTGAAAGTATTTTAAGATTTAAATAGCAACAGACATAATCACATCCCAATTTAGAGGATTAGTTCCTAATACAAATATTTTTTAGAAATAGAGGGAGACAAAATGAGGTGTGCTGGATGCCGGTTGCCGGTTGCCGGTTGCCGGTTATGGAATTTTGTGTGTGGAGAAAAAGTCAAAGTGCAATGAACCAAGAAGCAAGTAGGAATCAAATCCATGGATGAAAAAGTGTGTAATTTTATGAGAGTTTTATGTTTGTTTCCAAATTTCAAAGAAATCTTTTGTAATTNTCGATGAGTAACCGTCAAAGTCAAAAATCCTTTTATTTTTATTTTTATTTTTATTTATTTATTATTATTTTTGTATTTTTATAATAATTAAAATCCCTTTTATTCGTCTCCTTCTTCCCCGACCCGCCTGCTCCATTCTAGTATAAAATCCTTTTTCAGACCCTCCATTTCTCCATGCCCATGGATCCATAGCTTCATCTTCAAAAACCCTAGCCTACTCGCCTCTGCAATTTTTCCTTCCATTTTCCTGCAGATCGGAGAAATGCTAGGCAAGAAAATGGTTTCCTTCAAGAAACTCGCTAAGAAAGTGAAGGTCCGAGTCGGGACGGAGGGTGAAGCATCGTACAACGAATGTTTGCTCAGAGATCAACTGGAACCACCGGAGGATCACGATTCTCAGTCGCCTTCGTCGACTCCGACTGGCTCGTTCGCGATTTACGTCGGCGATGAACGGCAGCGCTTCGTTGTGCCGACGAGTTTCTTGTCGCATCCGCTCTTTAGGATGCTGCTCGATAAAGCGTACAGAGAGTTCGGATTCGAGCAGAGGAATGCGCTTATGGTTCCTTGTAGCGTCTCTGCTTTTCAAGAAATTGTGAGCGCGGTCGAATGCTGCAATGGCAGATTCGATTTCGGCGAGCTTGTTGAGGAGTTTTTGTAGAACAGACGAAATGCAGAGGAATATCCGTTCGCTAGGGTTTGTATCGTTTGATCCGTTCGGTAGTGAAATTCGTCGTCGATTTCTGTTGAAAGAAACCGAGGAGGATACGATTCGATTGAATTCAGCCGATTTTTACTGTTCGATTGGGTGCAGAATGTGAATCTCTTCATCTCAAAATTCAAATTCATGCCCAATTCGATTCTCGATGTTCCATTTTTCTTGGGAAGTTGTAAAATCAGAGCCGTAATTCTGCGATCAAAGTGTCATTGTAGTTGTAATTAATATGTATGAATGACAGTTGTGTTTTGGTAATTAATTTGTCAAAGTTCTTAGATACTTTTTCATGGCAGCTGGCATTAGCTACTAAGCAAAGATCACAAGGAATGAACAAGAAATGATTATTTTTCTATTCCCATTTTTTGGCTGATTATATAACTTTTCAGCGACGCTAACATTTTTTTTTAGCTCCATTCTTAATATTTTAAGACCTTTCATTTTCATCATATTAAATAATAATAATAATAATAATAATAATTTATAAAACTTTTGTCTTTTATCGGGAAAAAATACTTTAACTTCATACTGGCTAGTTTCTACTTAGATAGAATAATAATACAATTTTTTTTTTTAATTTACCTTTTAGAAGAAATATATATTTTTTTTTTTAAAGTAATGACAATAGTTTACAATGATATTTTTATATTTTAATTTTAAGAAAATAATACTTGAAAAAATACCAAATTTATGCATTTTACAAACCTAAACATCGTTTTTCAAAAAATACTTTATGAAATAAGAAAATCAAATTATTTGTATTTTGTGTGTGTGTGTAAATATAGATATTCAGTATTTAGTTGATGAAATAAATAGCGAGTAAAATAGAAACATAATTGAAAGTATTTTAAGATTTAAATAGCAACAGACATAATCACATCCCAATTTAGAGGATTAGTTCCTAATACAAATATTTTTTAGAAATAGAGGGAGACAAAATGAGGTGTGCTGGATGCCGGTTGCCGGTTGCCGGTTGCCGGTTATGGAATTTTGTGTGTGGAGAAAAAGTCAAAGTGCAATGAACCAAGAAGCAAGTAGGAATCAAATCCATGGATGAAAAAGTGTGTAATTTTATGAGAGTTTTATGTTTGTTTCCAAATTTCAAAGAAATCTTTTGTAATTTTGTTTCCATTATAATAATAATAATAAAAAAAAACCCATTCATTCAAAGCTGTCTCCTTTGAATTTGAATTTATGCTACAATTTAATGAAAATTTGGATTTTTTTAAAGATTTATTTACAATTTCATTTTAACCTAAGAAATGACAAATTTTAATATTTCCCAAAAAAGAAAAAAAAAACAGATAAATGATGAACTTTGTAAAAAACAAAAGAAATTATTACCTTTGGTTCGAAATTACATATTCTGAATAAATTAAGTTTACATTTACATGTAATTAACTTTTTTAAATAATGACGTTTTATAAAATAAATAATTGACTTAAGACATTGGTTTTTATAGTTAAATTTTTTTTTTATTACCCTTCTAAATTCAATATTGAAATTATATTTGCAGAAAATTCTATTTTTAAAATTACAAATAGTTGATAAAATTATAATACCAGATTCTTATGTGACATTTTTTAATTTCTTTTGTGAAATAGGCTAACATTTATTTATATAAACTTACAGAATAACGTATCTTAGATATGCAATTACCATAACTTGAATCTCAATCAATTTGTTTTTGTTTATAATATATTTTAAAATTCATTTCAAAGGGAAATAACCATTTTTTAAACTACATTTCTAAAATTTCGTGTAGATTTTAAGATTAGAAAATTGATAACAAAATTGTTATAATTACATTAAATACCAAACAGTTAAGTTCTTATAATTATGAATGAAGCAATTCCCTTTAGATTTTTTTTTTTTTCCTTTTCTATTTAATATGCTCAACGTGTGGAGCATTTTTATGAAATTATTGCAAAGATTTAATAAATTCTAATACTCTTAAATAAAGTGATACTTTATGTACTTGATAATAATAATAAAAAACAAATAAGATTATATTACGTAATGGATTTGCAAATAATTGAAACATAAAATATATTTGGAATTTTATAATTAGAATAGCATATAAACAATTCTTCATCATTTTCTTTTTTCTTTTTAATATAGGAGAGTTTTCAAACTCATTAATTAGTTAGAGGATAGATATGAAAGAAACTTACAAGTTTAGCCTTAGTCGAATGGGTCGAATCTTGGGTCGTGCTCACTTGCCATCAACATCCCAGTACACAGACATGTTGGGCACATTACCTAAACAATCATACTAAGTCCTCAGCAAATATAACAAATTCAACCACATCATCCTAAGGCTTAGTTTCATATTATAAGTAAATTAAGATGAACCATTCTTTCTATCGTTCTAATTGTTGTATCGGATGTCTCCCACAAAAGAAATTATTCCATGAAGCCGACGTATAAACAAGGAGTGCCTCGAGTTTATATCAAATGGTTACAAGAAAACATGCCAATAATTTAAATATGTAGTACACTTATATCAAGTTGTACTAAAAAAAATGACAAATGATCAACTTTGAATATAAAAAAATGAAAGAAGGCATAGGACAATAACAATAGTTTAAAAAATTATCCTGCCAAACAAGTTGGTATTCAAAAATAGAATTGTTTCTAAACACGACAGGGTAAGAGACCAATGATGCAAGATAATGGTAATTCCAAGTCCAACGACCCTTTGAATTAATGAAGAAAATAGAATTTTGTACCTTTCCTGCACCGGAACAATTGAGGCATCTTTGAGTTTTGGGCACCCGTAGAGGGCGGCTTGAAGAAGATGCAGACAGTGAGATGGGGTCAGCGCTTACACATACACCACTGGATGAACATCGGGCGCAAGCCAAATAGCCTGTCCATAAGATTATGAAGGGATGCTTAACTATCAAAATATGAAATTCATAATCCCTAAACTTTCATTTGATTCCTAAAATTTAACAAATTTTGATAGGTTCGAGATACAAAATAGAAACTTAAGGAGTCTAGACATTTTTTAAGTTCAAGAAGCAATTAAATACAAAATTGAGAGTATCAATTAGACACTCCAAAGTTTAGGAACCAAATAAACCTAGTTCTCAAAATTAGAAAATTAAACTTGTTTTTTAAATCGGTGATAAATTGAGATTGTGATTTTATCACAACACGTGTGAGAATGGCGACATTCAATTCCACAAGTTCAAAACTAATAAATATAGAATCGCTTAAAATGAATACATACCAGTTCCATGACAATATTTGCACCTTTTTTTCTCTTGTTTGCCAACGTTGCTAGCTTCAACGAACATCAAGGCCGAAATGACACCTACAGCTCCACCAGAAAATGACGCCACAATGGGATCCACTTGACTGAAATTGAGATTTAAAAAGAAGGAAATTGAAGCAAAAATTGAATTAGCTACAGAATTCACATTTAGAATGAAGTTGCATTTCATGAAATACCTTAATTGCATAGGCAAATTCACGTTGCGGATGAAATCTTCGTACGAAGTTCCACCTAATCCCAATTTTAGCTCCAGCTGCCATGGGAGGGGTTTTTTTCACCAAAACTTAGATGGACGGAGCCATTAATAGACCAAGTGCGAAATGTAGAAATTCATTGAGCATGATCGTCAAGACTTCAATAAGTTAGTTATGCTTTAATTGAAAAAAGGGGAATTCATCACTATGTTTCAGAACCCATATCCTTCGTTATTTTCCTGAAAAGCAGTAAATATTAGATCTATTCCACCTAACTTGTAGTTCGCATGGTAAAGCATACAATATCTGATAACTATTCACTCTCAAATATGAAGTTCCATTAAAATTCTTTTCTATTATGCTTCATATTCTCATGAATCTAAAAGAAAGGCCATCATCGTTTGAGTTAGAGATTTCTATTATTCCCCAGCTCAATAAGTTATCCCATGAGGATAAACATTTGCTGACTCTGCTCTGATATAAACTCAAGCAACTAAAAGTACTGATCTCCATAGAATTCTAAAAGCATCCACAAAAATAATAATCACAGTTCATAAATCATGCTGGTTTTTAAATTCAAGAAAAGCCTTTATGTTTTTCTACTCAGTTTCATCTCTTCATTAAATTTTTGGGATGGAGTGGAGTGGCGGGATATGAAACTGCAGCCCACATATAAGGGTAATACACCAAACAACAAGTCTACAACTACTCATAAGGGTCCGGG